>NW_015171513.1:265958-268994 GCF_001447785.1 Gekko japonicus | reverse complement strand
TCTTTCCCTCCTCCTGGCAGGTTTCATATCCAGAAGTGACACCATCACATCAGCGATGCCAGGGGTGACACTCTGGTTTTTGGCCAAAACTCTATCATAAATTTGCTCTCAAATCATAGAGTTTTGCCCAAAAACCAGAGCGCTGCTGTGCAGCAACACGTGGCAATGTCCCTGTTTAGGAGTGAGGTTTCCCCCGCCAGCCAGCTGGTCTATGGCGAGAAGAAGCCCCGAAAAGCAAGGGATCCCCCTACATCTTCAGCTAGTTTTATGTATTTACTTCATTTATACCCCACTAACATCCACAATGGGGATCCAAAGTACCTATATAATTCTTCTTTCCTCCATTTTATCCTTACAACAACCTTGTAAGGTAGGTTTAACTGAGAGTATATGACTGGCCCAAGGTCATGTTCCAAGCTTCTGTGGCAGAACAGAAGTTTCAAACCTAGGTCTCCCAGATTTTAGTCTGAAACTGTACCCACTACACCACACTGGTTCTTGTAGGAAGGCTGCTGTTAAACAGTAGCTGCCAGGAGGGAATGGGTGAGTCATGCATGTTTGACAGTGGTGATTCACCCTGTGGTTGCTTCGAGGACTGGACCCAATGAATCCCCCTGCAAAGGTCAAACCATTCCTGGAAAAAGCCTTGATCCTTTAATTGACAGAAACCAAAGACTGAATGCTGGCAATAGTTATTGTTGCCTAGGAAGTCAGTATGGGGACACTTGTTTCTTAAAGGTACAGGCACTGCTTTTATTATTCTATGGAGGTTCCCCCCACACACACTGTTTTGTTTTTTAAAGATTTTAGATTCCTGCAATCCTGGGGGTTTTCTCAGGTTTGTAGAAAGCTCTTCCTGGTCTGTTTGTGACCTCAGACTCTGGATTTAAGTATCCATAGGTGGGGCCATGTGGAGAATTTTATGATTCTGTTACCACACAGATTCAGTTCAGTCTATGTAGGTGAGAATCAAACATATTTTTCACAATGGTTGTATTTTAGTCAAAATTCCTAGAAATTTAGCTCAGCAATGAGATGTTTTCCATTCTGCTGAGGGATTGTATTACATCTCCCCCAAGCTTCCCAGCATCAGTTTTACTGAAATCTATACCTGGCCACCTGCTATCCACATTCCTTCCTTGCATGTATACCTTAGTAGAAAGCAGGAGATTCCCAACATCATTTGCAATGTGAAGAATTCTACCCATCACTCAGAGTGTTCATAAAAGAAGCTCCCAGGAGCATGATAAATAAACTGCATCTCATTGGTAGCCCAGGTCTGGCAGCTGGAAAGAGTTAGTAGGGTTCACTTAGAATCAGTTTTCAGCAGGCACAAGGCAGTTATAGTCATATTGCAGGGACAAGAAATATGTGCAAATAGATGGGAGAGAAATGAGGGAAAGCAGAACTAGGCAGAGATGAAGAAGAAAGCCATGAATTGCTAAGGGAATGTTTTGAACAAGTGTGAGCTGATTCAGCAACCCTATACAGGACACACAGTTAATTGGCTGAGATGAGCAGGAGAGAAGCTGATAAATGCATTGTGTTATTTATTTGTTTTAAATTTATAAGTCATCGACCAGTGAACAATGGCTTCCCACACAAGGTGGGTAGATGCAGTTACAGACCTTAAAAAAGTCAGCTACTTTTTTGTTTGTTTTTTAATGTGCTTCATTTTGCATTTTGGAGGATGCATTACTGGTTGCTGAAAATTATTTTAATGTAAATAAAACTTAAGATCATTCTTAATTGAATTTTGCTCAGTTCAGATTTTTAATTTTTATAAATTTATTATTATTTACATTTTTTATAGTCTGCCTTTCTCACAGGGACTCAAGGTGGATTACACAGAGTGAGTCAGTACAATCGACCAAATGGGACATTCAATAACCAATGCATTAGTTTTTAGAAGTCTGGAATCACCATAAAGAATTGAAGCACAATGTTACGTACATATTAACATAACATAAACCATAGTTTAAATAAGAGATGTCGATAACTTAAAAAAAATATGTCTATAACTGTCCATAATTTAAACATTATCCCAAGTATACTGAACTAGTACTTTTGGCTTTCCCCCCTTTGTAAATGCCATCTCATTTGTTTTAAAGATGGCCTTTCAACACCTATGCTTATAGCCAGGGGTCATTTCGTAGAAAAAGAGCTGCAGGAGCTCATTAGCATAACTTATTAGCATATGCCACACCCCCTGACATCACCGGAAGTGTGCACCAGCCCCTCTGACAGGCAGAAGCACCTGGGATCCATTCTTTCCCCCCTCTCCCTTCCCTTCGCCTCCAAGTCGGGCGAAGGAAAAGGGGAGGGGGAGGATCTCAGGCGCTTCTGCCTGACAGAGGTGCTGGTGTGCCCACAGCCAGCCTGGGTGAATTATAGAATCATAGACTCATAGAGTGGGAAGGGACCTCCAGGGTCATCTAGTCCAACTCCCTGCACAATGCAGGAAATTCACCAGTACCCCCCCCACACACACCCCAGTGACCCCTGTTCCATACCCAGAATATGATCATTGGGGGCCAAACTGGCTTGGAGAAAAATTGCTTCCTGGCCCCAAAGTGGCGATCACCATTTCCCTGGGCGTGTAAGAAAGGGCCACAAGAACTAAGCACTGATGCAACCCTTCCTGCTCTACCTCTCGTGATTTGCCTAAGTTCACACAAACAGCATTATGACAGGGCTATTTTTGGGCAGGAACGCACAGGAACGGAGTTCTCGCTGGCTCCCAAGTTGGCCACGCCCAGCAGGTACTCATTAGCATAATAGGCCACACCCAACAACAGAAACTCATTAGGATTGGCTACATTAGGGGTGTGTGGCCTAACATGCAAAGGAGTTCCTGCTACAAAAAAGCCCTGGGTTTTGACAACAAACAAGGTAAACAGAATAACAAGCAAAAGGTGGGTGTGGCTGGATGACCACACTTCTGCAAACATGGGGGTGCGGCCTAATGGGCTAATGAGCTGTGCTGTCAGGGGTGTGGCCCAATATGCTAATGAGTTCCTGCTGTTGGGTGTGGCC
>NW_015171513.1:251946-262538 GCF_001447785.1 Gekko japonicus | reverse complement strand
ACCCCCAAATCTCCAGGTATTTCCCTCCTTAGAGCTGGCAACCCTACTTTCCCCTCAGTGCCTGTTGGTAGGCATCTAAGCTTGGTCCTGTCATCTATTTTGGGCTTTGGGGCAAAACACATTGGGGCCAGTCCTGATAGGGTTGCCAACTCCAGATGGGAAGTTCCTGGAGATTTGAGGGATGGAGCCTGAAGAGGGTGAGGTTTGAGGAGGGGTGGGACCTCAGACAGGTACAATGCCATAGACGCCACCCTCCAAACCAATCAGTCCCTCAGGGGGAACCATTGTTGCCAATCTCCAGGTGAGGGATGGAGACCACTCAGAATTACAACTGCTCTGCAGAAGGGAGGGCAGAAGTCATCTGAAGTCAATAAGGCGGGCGACAGAAGGCCGATGCCTCCGTCGCCCTGCCCTCTACAGAATCCACCCCCCAAACCTCCAGGTATTTCCCTCCTTAGAGCTGGCAATCCTACTTTCCCCTCAGTGCCTGTTGGTAGGCAACTAAGCTTGGTCCTGTCACCTACTTTGGCCTTTGGGAGAAAACACATTGGGGCCAGTCCTGATAGGGTTGCCAACTCCAGATGGGAAATTCCTGGAGATTTGAGGGATGGAGCCTGAAGAGGGTGAGGTTTGAGGAGGGGTGGGACATCAGACAGGTAGAATGCCATAGACTCCACCCTCCAAACCAGCCATTTCGTCCTGGGTAACAATTGTTGCCAATCTCCAGGTGAGGGCTAGAGATCACTCAAAATTACAACTGCTCTTCAGGTAGCAGAGATCAGTTCCTCTGGAGAAAACAGTGGACTCTGTCATTATACCTTGCTGAGGTCACCACAGCAAATTGACACTGTTTGCCCAAAGCCAGAGCACTCCCCCAGAGCCTCTTTCTAGACTTCGTTGTATTTATTTCCACAACGGGCCTTATTCCTAGTTATAATATAAGTAAATAGCTTTGTGACGAAAATATATACTGAAAATCATTAAAAACCTACCACTGTCATAAATAAGCACTGCAGACTTCAGATGGCTTTTCTGTGATAATTTATTAGCAAAGATCTACAAAATCATTGCTTATATATGAAACTAAAGTACAGCTTTCCACAACATATTTGTCTTATATGTACTTGATGGAAAAGTGAACATCTATCAGAAAGGAGGGGGAAAACGTAAGAGAATGGTGTGGACAATTCACCAGCCCCAAATGGGAGATGAACAAGGGAATACAGTGGCATGGCTCTCATTAACATAAATGGATATTCTGAAATTAGAGAGTTTAGAAAGATGTTTTGAAACAAACAAGGATGGAAACACAATATCCTTTCCTTCCTGGTGTTCACAGGAATTATTTGGCTACATTTTGGTTGTATAATTTTTTGTCATTACAAAGGAAAATTTTGGGGCACAAATTTGGATCCTCAAGAACCAGGTAAGAGATACAGAGGTCTGGACAAGGAGACAAATGATATAAAATCTCTTTCACTATTGGCTCTGTGGGCCAAACTGCATCAAAAAAGAACACCTTCTATGCTTGGCCCAGTGTGAAGCCAACATCTGTGACCTACCTTAGTGCCTGTGGGATCATTGTGGAGAGATAGAGTCTCTTGGCAATTATAAATTACAATGATCCCTGCACTAAAGTAAACACAGCTATATCCACACATCTGTGTTCCATTAAATGAACAGCAGCTGCCAAAATAAGCACTATCATTTATTTATTGGTGGAAATAATATCCTATGCTTTCTCATAAGCAGCCTTGCCTTTGTTAAAATAGGCACTCCTTTTTCCAAAAAGAAAGCATTCAAAATACACTCCTGTGGGCAAGTGTGATTTTTTATTTTATTTTTTGGTGAGGAGGAAAAAAAGACACTGTTAACGATGCTAGTAAAAATGATGTGTAATTTCTGGCATCTTTAGTGTTACAGAAGACCTTCAACAGTGAATAGGAGAAAATGGAGGGCCATTTGTAACATGTTTCATGATTGTGAAATAACTATAAACGTTATCATAAATGTTATGGGACTTGCATGGCTTTTCACATCACACACCATGAGCCTTATATCAATTTGTCCAGCCAATGACAGCCATAAATAGCAATAAACTCATGATCATACCACACTGACCCTTCCACTCCTTTCCTTGTGTGCTCCATCAACTACTAGAAGCATATGTTTTCTGCTTGAAGCATATGCTCTCTGTACAATACATATAATATTATGTGAGATCACTGACTACACTGATGAGTTAAAAACAGCAATGCTTTTGTAAAGAGAGGGGACTAGAATTTAGGGCAAGGTCTCTTGGGAAATGAGGTGCTTCATGCCTCTTAAATATCATGTTCTCTCTTGTCTATCTCTCCCAAGCATAAAATAAGCACTATTCAACTAAACAAGAGAATACCAGAACCACTCCACCTTCTCACTGAAGGGTACAATCACTGTCTCCCTTGCACAACATGATGCCCACCTTTTCATTTGCCAGTGGCACCAGCCTTGGATATGGAGGAAAGGAGTATTTGTTGTCTACACCAAGTTTGTATCACAGGGCATATAGTGTGTATGTGCGTGCACCTCTAAAACAAGTAAAGATACATATAAGACATACATAATGCATGCCTTGACCCATAGTCTGGGTTGTCTTGCTTTCCTGAATGACTGGCTCTGCTTGGGTGCAGCCTCAGGAAATATCGGGCACAGCTTCAGGAGTATATAGAATGGACCCTGTGCAAGCTAGAGGCAACTTGCAGCAGACCTCACTGGGATGATCCCCGGGATGGCCAATCCCCCTCCTCCCCTGGACTCAGGAGTCACCTGCACTGTTGTGAGTGGCCACATCCCTGGGCCCCATTCACTCACTGTGATCAAGGCAATTGCTGGGCATGGCCAACCCCTTCCACCCCTGCCCTGCCTGGGTCCAGGAGCCACCCACACTGTTGTGAGTGGCCACAACCCTAAGCCTCGTTCACCATCCATGGACATGGTGATTGCAGATCATGACCAACCCCCCTTCTCCCCTGCCCTGTTTTCTTTCTTTCATATATTTTATGTATAATCTAATGGCCCATATTGTTGTTTATTTGGATACTGATTACCAAAATTTTATTAGCATTACTATTCTGCAAATGGATGTGTGACAGACTACATTTAAAATGCTGTTTTCCTAATGCAGCAAAATCAGAGAAGGGAGGTGAATAGTTAACTCTGCTCTAGAATGTTGAGCTCGAGTGACAGGGTGCTCCTTTTCTCTGATTGGTCAGTGCCAGCTGAGGGAAATATAAAATCAGCTGTGTGCTCAGATGAGAGTTTGTTCGTTTTGAGTCCATTGGCAATATGTTGTCGAAGGCTTTCACAGCTGGAGTTCATTCGGTGTTGCAGATTTTCCGGGCTGTATGGCCGTGGTCTTGGCATTGTAAGACCTGTTGTTTCGCCAGCAGCTGTGACTGGCATCCTCAGAGGTATAACACAAAAAGATGGAGTACTCTCTGTGTCAAGGCGAGAAGAAAAATGGTAGGCAGGTAATTTATATCTACTCAGGAAGGTGGAGTAGGGCTGAGTAATTGTAGGAGTTTCCCAGGCAGTGCCCTGCGAATGGAGGAGCTTTCTTGAGGAGGTTCTTTTGCATATGGATTGACTGTTACTATTCAGTAAAAGTTCATCTAAAGCAGTGGATATCTGAAGAGTCCGACTAAAAAGTCTGTCAGACAGGTACACCTTTTAAATAAAGGGAGAGACTCCTGGTCTTAGCTGTGTAAAACATAACCTGAGAAAGAATTCCATCTAAGAATTCAGAGTCTAGTGTCAGCTAAAGCTGAAGTACGTTTTCACACAAACACCAAGAACTTAAGATTTTAGTAAAGAGTGACTGGGTAGGAGGCTGAAGCTCCCAATCAGACAAAAAGAAATCTCTCCTGATATATAATTGAGTAGTGGTCCCACAACATTCTATGCACTCCAAAATCAGTTGGCTCCGTGATGTGTCAATCACAAGGTGTCACTATCCACTGGCTGTGTTGCCTGAGTTCTCTCCCACCCACTGCAGCCTAGGCCACTCTTCTCTGATTGGGCCAGCGTTTCAAGGTCATTTGCATATGGAAGCTGACTGGACTTCACTCCATTCCGCACCTCAAACTCCCTCCCCCCCCACGAGACAGTTTGGACTTCACTCCATTCCGCACCTCAAACTCCCTCCCCCCCACGAGACAGTTGGAACTGTCAGTTGCATATGGGACCCTCTGTATTCTGAGGTAAAATATGTCCTCACTCACAACACATCACTTCCCCTTCAAAAGAAACAAACCCAATAACACAATCATGCCACACCACTAAAAAGAAAGACCACACCACAAGCAGAATACCACAGGGCAAAAAATGATAGGAAAAGGTGCCAGCAGCCACCCCATTACTGCCACAGATATGTGGCAGTCAGGGCTTCAGAGCACGGTGGGGGCTGCTGGTGGGGGGAGATGGAAAGCTGATCAATGAGGGGGAAATGTAGGTTGATGCTTGGCTGGGAAGTAGATAGGGTTGCCAACTCCAGATGGGAAAATCCTGGAGATTCGAGAGATGGGGCCTGGAGAGGGTGAGGTTTGAGGAGGAGTGGGGCCTCAGACAGGTACAGTGCAATAGACTCTGCCCTCCAAACCAGCCATTCTGTAATGGGGAACCACTGTTGCCAGTCTCCAGGTGGCGGCTGGAGATCACTCAGAATTGCAACTGCTCTCCAGATGGCATTGATCCGTTCCCCTGGAGAAATTGGTGGACTCTGTGTCCTTATACCCTGCTTAGGTTGCCATGGCAAATTGATTCTGAGTGCCCACGGCCTTGGCACTCTCCCGGAGCCTCTTTCTAGTGCTCATTGTATTTATTTCCACAATGGGCCTTATTCCTAGTAGGATTATATTTTCAGGGAAGAAATACAAGTCCCGTCCAGTTGTACAGGGAATTGACACTGAGGCAGTCCCTGGTCTGTTGTGAAAGGAAACAGTTATAGACTACTCAGAGGAAAGAAGAAACATTGTGATTTCAGAAAAGGGGGGGAAATTTGATACACAACAAGAGTGATCTTTCCAGAAAACCTGACCAGTTAATAGGAAACTATATGCAGAAATATTGTAACTGAAACATAAGTACTCAGTCAAACATTTCTCACAGATAAGAACCAAGAATTTGTAAGAATAAGCTGCTGCAACACCATCTTGTCTCTCAACTGAAAAATATATAGTTTTCCCAACAATATTTCCCTCAGCCTTTCCAATACCTGACTACTCCATATCATCCCTACCTATTAAATAAAGTATTTATTATTGTTCACTGTTACACAGTCTCTAGTGCCATTTCAAGGGATCTAAAAAGAGGGCTCCTGTTTTCTCCTGACAAGTTCCCGGGCTGGACAAAAGCCAAATTAGATTCTGTCAAAGGGTGGGGCATTCAGATTTATAAAGCCACAAATATTATCACACTACTGGGGGCCAGCTCAGTACCTGAAGGGAACTAAGAATTTTGGCAGGAAAAATCTGCCTCAGAGTGGGGAGAGTAACAGGGGGTCCGACATTGTATGCAATTCTGGTACTCCTGTGGGTTCACTTGTTGATTTTGATGTTGCAGGATTATGGTTTAGTTTGTTTTCTTAGTGTTCATTACTAATTTTATTGAGTAATTTCTATAATGATAATTGGGTTTGAATTTGAAGTTGTAAAACACCCCAAGATTTTTTGGAGGTGTTTTTCCAAATAAATGTTTTAAATAAACAAATAATGTCAAAATATACACAAGTGCCAGTTTTGTCCAATGTTATGTTTATATATACAAATTTAGTCGTCTTATTTCTTATATACACCCAAGAAGACAAGGGGATTAAGTCCTCTCTTCATGAGATTATGGAGTTTTTTTGTTTCAGTCCAACCCTAAAACGATTGTATTTGATTAATCCTACTGATACTATCATTAATCATTTAATGTTCTATAGCATATATTCCCTGATGAACTAAGTGATTAATCTCCTTAATATCTGGTCTGTTTTATATTGTCTTCTATTTACTTAGTCTTAACATAGTTGGCAAGTATAATATGTAAGCATGACATGTTTAGCCCTCGCACTTGTTTATGCATATCCATGGGGCATCAGTGCAGAATGCCAAATCTTGATCATTTCCCTGTTAGGTTTTAACCTGATGAGAGTGACTCAGTTTATACAGATGAGGCCAGGTCAGTTACATTACTGTCATGGGCCTATACAGCATAAAAAAGAGTATATGCTCCAAGGAATACCCATGAATCTTGTAAAGGATTTCTCTCTAAAGTAGATAGTCAACTCCAGGTAAGCAAAGAAGGGTGCAATGACAGAGGCAGCAGAAGGCAGGATTAAAAGAATACCCTAAAGAGCTCGTCTGAACATTGTGTCCTTACAGGGGAATTGCATTACCTGAATTTCCTACAAAATCATGTAAGCCAAATAATGCATAGCAGACTTATATGATTATGGCATAAATTGTTTCGATGCATTGGGAGGAATGTGCCTGCCACTTAGCTATTAAAAACCTTGTACAGTGCTGAGCAATAGAGTTTGAAAGTATCAGGAAGTGAATATAAAAACGGGTTACTGCTTTGTCAGATGTTCATTTTTTATTTTACTGCACAAGCTACTATTTTGGGAAAGAGGAACACACAACTGTGAAAAAGTTCAGCCCTCTGTTGCAGTCATTGTTCTCACTGTCTTTAATTGGGAAAAGCATGCAGTTCTAGTGAATCACTTTCAGTTTTGATATCATGTGGCTTATGTTCCATCTTGTGCCCTATGCTATTTAACATCTGTATGAAACTGCGGGGAGAGATTATGTGGAAATTTGGGTAGGATTGTCACCAATACACAGAAGACACAGTTCTATCTGATGCTTTCAGTTGTTCCCAGGAAGGCTGTAGAAACCCTGAAACAGTGCCTGGAGGCAGTTTTGATGTGTGTCAAGTCCTGGATGCAATCACTCTCACAATCACTCTTGTATCAGCAAGGTTTATTTATTAAGAGGTAGAGAGGTTCCAAGCACAGACAGCTTCCATGTTGGAACTGGGGCCCAGGCGCCAGTTCTGTCAATATACTGAAAGCAAGAAATCCCACAGATGCCAAGTGACCAATCAGTACTCTCATTCAGCCTGCCACATGTTTGTCCCTGCCCTTGCGACTTCCCTACCACCTGCATGCTAACTGTTACATTATCTAGAATCTCCCCAAATGACAAGGTCACACAGAACGATGAGATAATATACTTCCCAAGGTGTTCTCAACACACTGGGGAGCAGTGTTCCCTCTAAGCGGAGTTAGTGTGAGCCAGCTCACAGCTTTTTAGCTTCCGGCTCACACATGTTTTGTCTTAGCACAGGAAGAATGGCTCCAGAGCAAACTAATTTATGCAGTAGCCAAATCACTCGCTCACAATTTTAATGCCAGTAACTCACAAAGTAGAATTTTTGCTCACAAGACTCCACAGCTTAAAGGGAGCATTGCTTGGGAGGCCCCTGCATGAGAACTGTTACAAGCAGACACTAACCAAGCAAAGCAGACAGCCAAACACATCCACTCCCCACCCCCCCAGTTCCCAGCAGAGATGATAAACAGCAATGGGAAAGAGCAAGGTTGTGTGCAACATAGGAACTATATAAGAATGCATGTGAATCCATAACACAACCAATGGAATAATGAAACAGAACATGAGTGTAGGAAACAGGAAATATTTGGCAGGTGAGACCCGAGCTTGACAATGTGGGCTAAAGAACTGAAGCTTAATCTCAACAAGATGGAAGTGCTACTGGTGGGTAGAAGGGAATTTAAAGTGTCACTCATTCTGAATGGGATCCTGAAAGGTACAGATCTATAGTCGGGGGGGGGGGGCTGCTCTTGGACCCAGATGTACTGCTGGATAAGCAGGTGGCAGCTGTGGCCAGGAGTGCCTTTTACCAACTTTGACTAGTTGGCCATCTATGGCCTTTCCTGGGCAGAAAAGGTGTGTCCGCTGAGTATTTCTAGATTAGATTACTGTAACGTGCTGAAAATGAGGTTGCCCTTGAAGAGTCCCATTGGTACAAAATGATGTAGCTAAAACGTTCAGTAGAGTGGGTCATAGGGACCATATCACTCCAATATTGGCCCATCTACACTGACTCCTAATTTGTTTCTGGGGACCATTCAAGGTGCTGGTCTTGACCTTCAAACCCCTATGTAGTTTGGTTTAACCAGCCTCCTGGGCCCAGAACTTGGTGTGGTCTTTCCCAAGAGAGAGACACCCCAAAACAACCTCTGAACCTCCACAAGCAGTGTCCTCATAATGTCAAGCTTGGCTTAAACAGTGGCTTTTGCTGGGAGGCTAGGAGAACCACATCTTGGCTGGGAAAACTCAGGCCAAGTGAAGATTCTCCAGGCTGGCTGCACTTCCAAACATCCTCCATGCAAGCACCCCCCCCCCCCCCGGCTCTCCTGTCAGCTCAGTCCAAAAGGACTAGAATGGGCAAGTCTCTGCTCTCACCTCAGGCATCTTTAGTGACCAAATGGCTATTCTTTTGTCTGTCAAATGTATATGCAGGCAGGGATAAAGAGCTTCTGGTCTATGCTATTGTCGTGAATGAAGTATGTTGTATGTTTCCAGCCCCGACTTCTGTTTCACTTGTATGTCAGGAAATAATCTTCACATTCCTGTCTATCTGCATTCTAATACCTCTGCCACACCTATCAAGGGAAACATTAACTCTTCATGTACAGTAAATGGTCACCCATTCAGGTTAATCTTGCCACACATTAAGAAACATCACCTCTTTTGTCTGGCACCAGGGAAATGCCAGACCACCCTATTGTTCCACAATGGACACTCCCAGCCCAACAATAAAAATCCTATCATAGCTATTGTTAATCCAGATTCTGTCCCTCTGGGACCTCATTGGTCACACCTAGGCCGTGCCCCTCCTGTCATGGCTGTCATGAGCTGAAAGAGCCTGCAGAAACCACAACTGGCCCCTCTGAAGCAGCAGAGGATAGCTGGCAAGTGCCTGCAGTCTTCACACCTGGCTCAGATAAGAAGGAAGAACTGCAAGCTGAAAGTCCTCCTGATTCACCCCCACGTGTGACTCGTTCAAGGGAGCGACTGCAGCAAAACTTAGCAACTAAGTGAAAAGAGGCCAAGGTACAAGGGAGGCGCTCAGCTAGCCCAGAGTTTTAACAGGATCCTGAGCGATCATGCAGCTGGCTAATTGGTAACAGCATTTAACTCCATACTCTGGGCAGTACTCTTTGTGGAAACAACAAGTCAGCTTCATGCTGCTTGCATCCACTTCAACTCTTGCACCTAGACCTTTGGACCCCCTGGCTTTGGACTTGACTCTGTGCTCCTGACTTGGCTTTGGACTATGCTTCTGGTTGGTAATTTTGGTTTTGGCTCTGTGTTTCTGGCTCTTGACCCTGCCTTGGTTTTGGAGTCTGCACTGTCTTCTTGGCTCCTGACCTTGGCTTGTCCTGGACTCCCTTTGACTGGCACCCCAGCCTGTGACACCTCCTGACAACTGCACCCCCTGGGACACCTGACTGGTCCAGGTGATCTTTTGTCTTCACTTGGGGCAAACCCCTCAAGCCCTCCCATTGATCAGCATTGTTCTCTAATGTCTATATCCATCCACACACATGGCCTCAGAGGGTGTGCCTTTGCCCTGATGCCAACTGGCAGTCCACCCCCCAAACTTTTGTTTGGGTCACAATCACTTCTCCATAGATTCTGCACATCTGGCAGGTTGTATTACACCATAACGAAACCCTCTATTTGCTATCAATCACCTCTGAACGTAAGAACACAAAAGAAGCCAATGTTGGATCAGGCCAATGGCCCATCCAGTCCAATACTCAGTCCAAAAATACCAGGTGCCATCAGAAGGTCCGGCAGTGGGGCCAGGACACTAGAAGCTCTCCCCCTTTTGCCCCCCCCCCCCAAGCACCAAGAATACATAGAATCACTTGCCCCAGAGTTCCTACCTATACCTTGTAGCTAATAGCAACTGATGGACCTCTGCTCCATATGTTATCTAATTCCCTCTTGAAGCCATCCATGCTTGTAGTCGCCACCACCTCCTGTGGTAGTGAATTCCATGTGTTAATCACTCTTTGGGTGAAGAAGTACTTCCTTTTATCTGTTCTAACCTGACTGCTCAGCAATTTCATTGAGTGCCCACGAGTTCTTGTATTGTGAGAAAGGGAGAAAAGTACCTCTTTCTCTACCTGCTCTATCCCATGCATAATCTTGTAAACCTCAATTATGTCACCCCTCAGCCGTCATTTCTCCAAGCTAAAGAGCCCCAAGCACTTTAACCTTTCTTCATAGGGAAAGTGTTCCAACCCTTTTATCATTCTAGGTGCTCTTTTCTGCACTTTTCCCAATGCTATAATATCCTTTTTGAGGTGTGGAGACCAGAACAGTACACAGTATTCCAAATGAGGTTGCACCATGGATTTATACAGGGGCATTATGATACTAGCTGATTTGTTTTCAATTCCCTTCCTAATAACCCCCAGCATAGCATTGGCCTTTTTTATTGCATTCGCACACTGTCTTGACATTTTCAGTGAG
>NW_015171513.1:244585-251646 GCF_001447785.1 Gekko japonicus | reverse complement strand
TTATCAAAAGCTTGCTGGAAGTCAAGGTAAACAACATCTATTGGGTCTCCCTTGTCACATGTTTGTTCACTCCCTCAAAAAAACACTAAAACGTTAGTTGAGACAAGATCCTTCCTTACAGAACCCATGCTGAGTCTGCCTCAATAGTTTTTCTGGGCTGTATGGCCATGGTCTTGGCATTGTAGGACCTGATGTTTCACCAGCAGCTGTGACTGGCATCCTCAGAGGTATAACACAGAACGATGGAGTACTCTCTGTATCAAGATGAGAAGAAAAATGGTAGGCAGGTAATTTATATCTACTCAGGGTGGGGTAGGGCTGAGTCATTATCTTGTAGGAGTTCCTCAGGCTGTGACATACTAATGGAGGAGCTTTCCTGAGCCTCAATAGTTTTTGTTCATCAATGTGCCTACTAATTCTTTCCTTAATAACAGTTTCCACCAACTTACCTGGTATCGATGTCAGACTGACTGGCCTGTAATTTCCCGGATCTCCTCTGGAACCCTTTTTAAAGGTGGGAGTGAGATTAGCTACCTTCCAGTCCTCAGGAAAGGAGGCAGATTTTAATGAAAGCTTACACATTTTTGTCAGGAGATCCACAAATTCACATCTGAGTTCTTTCAGAACTCTCAGATGTATGCCATCCGGGCCTGGTGATTTATCAGTTTTTAAGTTGTCTATCAGTCGTAGGACCTCCTCTCTCATCACCTCAATCTGACTCAGGTCTTTCAACACCCCTCCCGAAATCAGCGGTTCTGGAGTGGGCAAGCAGAAGAAGAAGAGATTGGATTTATACCCTTAACTCAGAGTCTCAGAGCGGCTTACAAACTCCTTTTCCTTCCCCTCCCCACAACAGACACCCTGTGAGGTAGGTGGGGCTGAGAGAGCTATGGCTTGCCCAAGGTCATCCAGCAGCTGTGAGTGGAGGAGTGGGGAATCAACCCGGTTCTTCCAGATTAGAGTCTGCGCACTTAACCACTACACCAAACTCTACACCACTATACTCTTCATCTTCCACATGCTTTCTTAGTTCTGAATTGCTTGCTGTTTTTGAATGCTTAGTGTACTTTTCATTAGGGGAGTTCTTCAATAAAATCTATTAAATTTACTCTTCAAATCTGGAGTCTTCCTACTGCATGGGACCTTGGTGTACAATTGGTGTGCAGTCCCTGTACCCCTCTGGTGTCCTGTGCCACATAGCTAATTTCCCCAAACAACGAGGCAGACCATTGGTGGTAACATTGGGCCCAACATACCTGAAGAACAGTCTAGTCTCTTATGAACCTACCTGATCCCTATGATAATCATTAGAGGCCCTACTTTGGGTGACCCCTCCTTCTGAGATTAGATGGGTAGCAACTGGGGATAGGGCCTTCTCTGCATGGCACCCCATCTCTGGAACGCTGTCCCCAGGGAGAATTGTCTGTCACCTGTTGCAAAATTCCACCAGTGAGTGAAGACTTCTTGTTTCATTTGGCTTTCTGTCAGTGATCCCTCCTTCTGGACCAATGTTCAAATGCTGTTTTTATTTCTTTGTACATATTTACTGTTTTAATTTGTTTTAATGATATGTGTTGATTTTAATGGATTTAAAATGTGGTATTATCATGTATATTTTAAATTGCTGTCTGCCTTGGTGGCACATGTGAGAGCAGAAAGACGGTATATAAATTTTGTAAATACAAAATAGGGCTAAAATTGCTGAAGGGAGCAGTTATTTCTCATGGGGTGCAAATTCTGTTAAATGCAACACTTGTATATCTCTTTAGGAAACCTGGAAAACAAAGAAACTGGAAACTCAGGAAATGAATGGGCAGAGATTGGATAGTGGAAAAGTAAGTGTCCAGAAGGCAGAGCAGGTTCTGAAGCAAGAACCTGGTAGAGTCAATAGAAATATAACCTGCAAACATAAAGAAGAAGAAGAAAAAACAGCAATGTGCTACTTGTGGAAGTGGAGGCAGTCAGCATAAGAAATGTTGAACCACTGATCTCTAGGTTTTTCAGTCCTAGTAGATTAATATTTCCATGCAACATGTTCTATGAACAACAAGGAAAACTGCAAACAAAGACTTGGATCCTATGTCCCAGTTGCACAGGTCTTCAAACATTGTGCGTGCGACCTTTCACTGTGAAGCATGTTCCTCTAGTGCTAGGTACTTTTTCACTCATTGAAAGGCATTTGTCTTGAATAAATGTAAGCGCCTAACACCAGAGCAATGCATTTCACAGTGAAGGACTGTCTTAGCAATGGATGAAGAGACATAAACACAAGTGGGGATTGAAGCCAAAAGATGGAAGAGGGTGATGTTATGAAATTCTATCATTCATTTTGTGTTTTAGAAATCCTGCTTAAAGGAGGTGCTGTAACCTTTCACAATTTCATGAGAAACTGTAAAACAAACAACAAAAACAGAACAGATGCTTGTGTGTGTGTGTGTGTGTAGGGGAGGGATGTTGTAAATGTTTTAGTTCCACGTTTCAAATATTTGGAAGAAAACATTGGCATAAATGTTTCTTTTCATAGAGAACTGCTCTTTGGAACAGAAATCTTCTCCACTACTCTCCCTGTTCCTAAAAAAGAAGAAGATATATTTCAGAATCAGATTGTTGCATTGCTTTGGGATCACTGAATGTATTATCTAAGATCAGCATACTAAGGGCCAATTAATACGAACACTTTGAATGAAGTCTTTTCCTTTAATGGACTAAATATGCATATCGTAAACTGGTAGTGAGAAATGTCACCTCACGTACAAATATGCAGCATGTACACCATGAGCTGTGTGAACAAATCTGTATAACTTATTAATATAAATTCATCATTATCCAAGGTGGCTGATGACCCAGTGGTCAGCAGCATACATTCTACATACACAGAAAGGAAATCAGAACCAGCTAAGGATAATACCGTAGGTTAAGAAGTGATCCTGAGAATTGGTCTATCTTGCATCTATATCTATCTATGTTTTTTGCAACTACAGGTCAAAGGGCTAGAAGAATCCTGAACAACAATTTGCCCCATAAATGTAGGATCCACTTCCATTGTGTTCGTAATCATTCTCTATAAATGAGCTTACCTTATATTTATTTGTCACAAGTTTAGATTAGGAGAAATACACTATCCCTGCAATACTTTTGTTAAAACAATTCAAGTGGCCTAATCAATCCATGTGGAGTGTTGTTTTTTTTAAAGAAAACTTGAATAGGATACTCCTGAAAGTATTGCCTATAGTCCATCCCATTGCGTGGCTAATAATACAGAGTCAGGTCCAAACTACAGTCTTTAGAAATGACATGAAAGATTTTCAAAAGTAAAAACAAAACACACACAGTAATAGCCCCAGTGTGAATGAAGAACACTACAAATTGGCATAGTAGTCATAGTGTCAGATTAGGGCCTGGAGACTCAGAGTTAAATCCTTGCTTAGTGAGTGACCTTGGGTCAGTCATATTCTCTTGGTTTAATGTACCACATAGGGGTGTTGTGAGGACAAAATAAGGGAATTAACATTTTCGCCCTGAGCTCCTTGGAAGAAAGGCATGATAAAAATGTATAGGCTGTTATTACAGGGTCTCTATGATTTGGGGGTCTTTTCAGGTATGGATTAACTTAAAGAAAGAGACAAAAAACCCTCTCCCTTCCTCCCCCCATCCTTCCAGTCTGATAAAAACTGAATATGCTCCAAAAGGGATAGAATCTTGAGAGCAGCTGTCTAAAATAAAAAGGATAGGGGAAATCAGCCTGTGTCAGAGAAGAAAAGAAAAATTGGAAAAGAAAAGGAGAAGAGAGGAGATACGTGCATCATCAAGAAGTGAGAGGGAGAGGAAGGTAAACTTCCAAATACTAATGTGAAATAATCAGCCAAACATTCAGCTGCTACTCTAGTTTTGGCTGAAATAGACACCAGCATTCCAGTCAAGTTGAACTGTCTTTGGTAGTACCCCCTCCCCCACATGACTGAGTATAGGAGCACAGCTGTAAAGTTTTAATATTGAGGGTTTGGATATTTCATTTTTGTAAAGTTTCAAATTTGAATGTACTGTGTATGACAAATGGGGAGAGGAGTACAGAACCCCCAAAACCAGGCATTGTTTACATATGCTATTGTCTCTAATCAGATGTTTGAATGGTGAGAGCATCATACATTTATACTTGAACAACTGCATTCCTGATTATAGTGTGATACAGTATTTCATGTATGTCCACTAGAGGGCAATCTCTAGAAAGCAGATTAAATTGTATGAAAGCAAAGAGTAGGAGGTTTTTACACTTTTCTGTGTAAGCAGTTTTTTATTTTTAATTATCTGTTCCCCAGTTACAAGAGCTACAATAATTACACAAATAATCTCCTGTAATTTCACTAATGAGAACATTATGTTACAAAACTAAAGTCATTACCATACAAAAAGTGACACTGTCATTTATCTTTTCGGTATTGTCTTTCTTAGCTGGGTTCTGTAAATCTGACTTTTTTCAAAATGGAGGCTACAGGAATTAAAGTTTGCTTCTTTGAACAAGAATATTCAGAGACATTTAAATCTTTATCTTGAAAATGCTAGCTATAGTATATTAATTTAAACTTGCATAAATGCTAACACAGTTAATTATTTAGAGCTTGTGAGTGAACCAAGGAAGCAGGCGAAATTAATAGTGGCTGGGTTGCCAGGGGCGCCGCCTTTTACTCTGGGGTAGCCCCAATAGCAAGGGCACCCCACTTCTAACCTGACCCAGAGACCCACTCTTGGTTCTGAAACACAGAGCTAGCCATAGCTCTGAAAAAAGGGTCTCCATTTTCAGTTGACAGGTTACCTCAGAGCAAGCCTCCAGTCTTCCCCCTCCACCCAGCAGAGATTATGTTTATGGAATAACAATGAGTTCTAGCAGGTAAAGTATCTACATTTCTAAAGTCTATTTAATTCTTTGCATGAATACTTGTCTTTTCTACTCTGTCCCTCAAGGTACTGGATAAACCAATCAAGCATTCAAATTATTAACGATCCTTCCTGACGCTAATCAGGGACATCTCCCACCTTTTGTTTACCCTGGCCAGGACAATTAGTGGTCAGATAATCCATTTAACTAGCCATCCAGCACCTGGCTTCTATTGTTAAATCCAGACCCTGCCTCTCTGGAAGCCCATTGGTCACATCTAGGCCTTGCCCCTCCTGATGCCACACACCCCTGGGACTCATCATTGGTCCAGGTAAGCTATTGTTCTCACCTGAGACCAGCCCCCAGGACCGCCCATTGGTCTGCATTGTCTTCCATAGGGTATATCCCAGCATAAACATGGCCTCAGACCGCGTGTTTTTTGCCATAATCCAAAATGGCAGTCCACCCCTAAATTCTCTGAGTTTAGGCCACAATCCATGGACCTCTGCACATCTGGACCAGGTTGTATAACCCCTCTATAAACTATCAATCACCTCTGCTTCCTTAGTTCTATATTGTGTGTGTGAGAGTGTTTGAATATAGTTTGTATGTTTAGTAAAGAAATCATTATTTTAGCCACCCAGTTTCTGTGTCTTTTCCTGGGTTCTTGGGAATTCTAACTCTGGTATACACAGGTCAGATCCTATAGATAAGACAATTGAATATTAATAATTATAATTCCCCATCTTTATTAAATAATAGAGCAATTTGGCTAACAGCTGTACATTCTTAAAGCTGACCAGGCTCAGACATTTCCTTCTCTCTTTGCACAATATACATATACAGTGTGTGACTGCAATAAATACTGTATCTTCTCTCTCAAACCAACCCCGGTCTCTGCAGAACCTTGAATAGAGAATATTTGCTAGTGGCTCAGCAATGTGAGAGCTTTTAGGAAGAATGGGTTGTAAGGGGCCTGAAAATGTTCTCTATCCTATCTGGACTACTTGAGATATACGGAAATGTATCAACCAACAAATACACAAATTCAGTTATCTTGCCCAATGGACCCTACAATGCACTGAAAGAATGAAATGTGACAATGACACAATGATTCAAGCTTTGCACATAATACAAATTAAGAGGAGACAGTGAAAGGAAACTGGAACACTTGTAATGTCTTGGAACTACCTCCTTCAACTAATTAATGTCAGCCACCTATTTTCTTGCAGGCATGTTCTTTTATTGATGTGATCATATGAGCTCAATTAAGAGGTGAATGGATCTGAATACTTAACTAGCCATCCAGTTAGGCACCTGAACATTCTTGCACATGTAGTCATCAACAGACTAACAAGAAGACATGTAAGTTAAAGAGTTGTGAATCCATTTCAAGCTGTTCTGTTTATGCTTTGATGTCGGTGCTTTGTATGTTCAAATACTTTTGATTTTATCTGCAGGTCATAATTCACAGTTGTACCAGCTAAATGGGAACAGAAGCATTTTAAATTTCCTTTATCTATGGGCTGGTTTATATGTCTTAAATGTGGGAATGCATACATTTTAGCACATTTCTCCTTGTTTTGAAAGCCCAAAGAAAGATCAGTAGCCAGAAGACAGAGCAGATTACTCTTTTTGCTTTCCATATGCTTAGGAAGAACAGGAGGAGCTGCCAAGCACTGTCATGTCTTTGTCCTTAGCAGAAGCTACTTAGTTTTTTAAACCAGAATTATTTTACTTCTGCTGGTCCATTTTCTTCAAACCAAAGGCCAACTGATGTGCATGAAGAAACCTGCATCTTTTTGCACTGACAGGGATAGTGTACCTCAGAATTCTGGCTGTTGGATGACAAAAGCAGGGGAAACTTGCAACCAGTCAACCACCAGAGGTCATTTAAGGGGGGATCGCAGTTCCCCCGGGTGAGGTATGGAGGGGTGGGGCACATGACGAAGCCCCACCCCCTGCTTCTGGCCGCCCCGCTTCTGGCCCTCATTCAGCCAGGAGGAGGCAGGAGAAGAGGGAGGGTAAGTTGCTTTCTCCCTGCCTCTCCCCACCCCTGCCTGCCTGGGGCCAGGGAGGGCCTTTGCGGGGCTTCCTTGTACTCCCACCGGCCTTGCAGGTCCACCGCCGGGCCCTCATGGGGCTCGGCAGTGGAGCTGCAAGGCCGGCGGCAGCCGGGGCCATTGGG
>NW_015171513.1:243802-244521 GCF_001447785.1 Gekko japonicus | reverse complement strand
GGGCTTCCTTGTACTCCCACCGGCCTTGCAGGTCCACCGCCGGGCCCTCATGGGGCTCGGCAGTGGAGCTGCAAGGCCGGCGGCAGCCGGGGCCATTGGGGGCGAGGTGTGTGGCCTTATGACACACTTCCGGTGATGTCAGGGGGTGTGGCCTTATGACGCACTTCCGGTGATGTCAGGGGATGTGGCATATGCTAATGAGTTATGCTAATGAGTTCCCCTAGCTCTTTTTCTACGAAATGACCCCTGTCAACCACTATGTGAAACGAAATATTTAACTAGATAGGCATTCTGTCTCATCTCACAGGTCTTGTTTATGTACTTCATGACTTTTGAATCTGCAATGTCAAGTGGACAAGAGAAGGAGCCAGAGTGGAAAAGCTCATCAGATAGGCATATGAGTGCCACCCTTCCTAATTCTACTAAATGCCTTGGGTTTTTTCCCTTCAGAATGCAATTCTCAGACTTGCTCCCTGCTTCTTCACACTGTCTTCTTCTTCCTGTCAGACATGCAATTACAAGTTTAAACCATTCTACCTATCTAGGGTCATGAATGAATTTTATTGTTACGGCGCTTAGCCAGCAATCTATCTAGTAGTATAATAGTTTGTCCTGTTTAATTGACCTCAGGTCACTGAACAGTTCTTTCTGAACAAAAGCTAAATCTGCTGACTATGACTACAAAAAACCTCTTTCCCTGAAACCTCAATACCTATGAC
>NW_015171513.1:211230-242913 GCF_001447785.1 Gekko japonicus | reverse complement strand
CCCATTTCTTCTTACTGTAGCCTCAACCCTCAGAGCTTTCTGTTCACTCAGGTCCTACAACCTCCTTCATAATCTTGTTTTAGTCAAAACAGACCCTCCTTTCTCTTGTGCTAGAAGAAAAGCTTGTATGATTCAAGTCCAAGTGAATGTCCTTATGATCGCAGGTCCAAATATCAAATGGGATAAAAAAGTGATAAAAAAGCCAATTTAGGTTTTTTTGGAATCATTGGAAATTCAATCTTGTGACCTGGAACCAAAAGTGCTTAGGAAGTCAAGAAGCAGTATATCGGTAGATCTCAGGGTTACACCAACGGAGCCTGGAGTTATGGTGGCATATCCTGAAGGTGCTGTGGCTTGCTGTGGGCTATGCCAGCATAGAAAGAGAGTGTGTTGGCATGTCAGGAGCTTGTTGGCTCTCTAAACTGCTCCATCCCAGGAGCAACAACTCCAAACTGGCATAAGATTATACCAGCAAAAATATGGTGGAAAGTGCAGTCAAGTCACAGCTGATTTATGGTGACCCCACAGGATTTTCAAGGCAAGAAATGTTCAGAGGTGGTTTGCCATTACCTACTTCTGTGTCACGACTCTGGACTTCCTTGTTGTTGTTGTTTTAAAAATATTTTATGACTTCCTTGGTGGTCTCCCATCCAAATACTAATCTGGGCCACTCCTGCTTAGCTTCCAAGATACTATTAGATCAGGCTGGCCTGGGCCATCCAGGTCCTATGTCGCCCAGAGGTGCAAAAAACAAGAAACAACTGATGCAGTGGGATAATTAATTTTAATTCACTCTGAGACCCCTACATGTTTCACATGCACTTCATCAGGTACCCATGAAACTGGATAGTCCAAATGCCTTCCCCATAGCTCTGGTCCCACTCCCAAGCACCAGCATAACTCGGATTCTGATCACAGACATAACCAATCATACCTCTTTCCAGTGAATGAACCACTAACTCTGGACATGCTATCCCAATGTGTTACCTATCTTGACATTGATCACTGCTCTACTCCATATGGCTGGTGGTGATATCAGGGTTGCAGTGGACTACCTAATGACCTATGCTGTTCCTCCTGGTCCATATTGTGGGATGTGTGAGTTTGGGCCCAGTCTCTGCTTTATGTTTGATGCCAATCGGGGGAAAAGTGGACTTTGCCTTTTGCCTCCTACACCTCCCTCAGGGCTCAAACCTGTTGGTACCCTTCCCCAGTGAGCTATGAGGCAGATGGGAAAGCCTTTGTTAGAGGTGCTGTTGTGTGTTTCCCTCTTGAAGCCTGATGTCTGGATTCCTCCACTCTGGCAAAAGGAATCTCACCAATGGACTTGAACACAGATCTCTCGGGCACCCCGGAGTGTGTAAACTCTGCGGTTCTTGCCACTTGTAACATGGGCCTCTGTTGGTGTTGTGGTGTTGCTTGGTCTTTTTTCTCTGTCTTCTGGTGTGTGTGTGTGTGTAGTGTGACATCAACGCACCATGGCTGCATTTGCAGCCATTGTATCTGACACTCATGAGAATGTGAGCAGAGCACTGCTCCCTGATTGGTGGGTGTGCTGTATCTTTGACTATGTAATCAGTGCCTTGTGAAGGATTGCTTGTTTTCCCCCCACTTTGTGGAATGTCCAAAGGGAATCAACCAGCAGAGTCCTGAGCTGACAGAGCCCTACCAGTGTGGCTCTGACCTGAAGAGCTAATTCCTAAACCTTTATTTATATACCAGCTTTATTTACAACTCACCTTTCTCACAGAGACTCAAGGCAGATTACAGAATATGAAATGATGCATGCTGTCATACTTTACCCAAACCTATCGCATATTTTGATTTATTTATATTAAAACATTAATTAATATTGTTTGATACAATATATAACTGGACAGAGAGACTATTCTCTAGTTTATGTACAGAAGACAAAATGATTTGTTTAAAGCAGTAACATTCATATCTGTGGTGATTGTCATGCAGTATTTGCTTTTTCTTCTAAAACAGGACTAGATATTAAATATTTCAGTTGGGCAACATGGACTGTTGTTTTGGTTAGCTCCCCTAAATAACCTTGGTAGAATTCTACAGTAGGTCATCAGTTCAATTGCTGGCTCTGTCTGTCTATCTATATCTACCTACCTGCCTACCTATTGTCTCTCTGTCTCTCTGTCTCTCTGTCTCTCTGTCTCTCTGTCTCTCTGTCTCTGTCTGTCTGTCTGTCTGTCTGTCTGTCTGTCTGTCTGTCTGTCTGTCTGTCTGTCTGTCTGTCTATCTATCTATCTATCTATCTATCTATCTATCTATCTATCTATCTATAAACCACCAGTCATCTCTATGATACTGGAGGATAAAACAGTCAACACAAACTGAATAATTCTCTTTTTTCTTTCTCAATCACTCACTCTCTCACACACTTAAATATGCCTAAAGTAGAGGAGTTAAATGTCAGAGACATCCTTATCTTTTTCATATATGATGTATGTGAAAAAGAATTCTACTTTTTATTTTTTAAAAACAATGTACATACAAGGGGAATCTCATTCCTACACCTTGTTGTAAGCAGTTTTTTTTTTGTAATTATTCTGATTCCTGGAGTTGAAATGGGATGGGTTTTAAGTGATAGACAAAGCAATCTGGAACCCAGGCCCGTAGCTACAGTGGGGTATCTTGGGGCCCTGCCCCTAAATTAAAAGTCCGGCCCCACAAATAGCCATGCCATAAGCATCTTTTTTTGGGGGGTGTATTTTTTATATGTGCAAGTGTGTGTGTTTGTATGTGTAGAAACCTTATTTTTGAGGAGAGACTGCTGAGAGGCTTGCCCTCAGGCTTCCCTCTCCCTCCCACTGTGGAATTCTTGGGGGGCATCATGGGACCTGTAAAAAGATAGCTTGGAGGGCATTTAAATGCCTTTTGAATATCCTTCCACAGGGCAAGAAAGCTTAGAAGGGCATTCAAGAGTGGCACCTTCAATACATCTCTAACAATCCCTCTTTCTGTTAGAGATTACAGCGGATCAACTTCAGAGTGAAATAGATATGGTCAGTCTATCGTATTCAGAATTTATTAGAAAGAACAATCTGCAAGGGGAAGTTACAATAAGATTCCTCAAAGAAAAGTGAAATGCTCTTAAAAACATTTGTAGAATTTATAGAGCCTTTAGATACACTAACTCTAGGAGGTTATTAGATGTTTTAATGGCCTGGAAAAGACAATATAAATACCTTATTCGACATAAAAAACAAGGTCTTTTGAGAGAAGGCTGGAAAAGGCTGATTACAGCTATTAACAACTATGATGCTTCAGGTTTTTAGGTACTTGTTAACAGGGCCTGGCAGTAACCTCTAAAATGTGCTGCCACATTATTTCTAATGAATGGGGAAACCACTTTGAGAAAATGTTCTGCTCAACTATTGTGCCTATAAACACCAGTATACTGAGCCTGTTGGATAACCTTCCCTCTTGGCCCCCAATAACAGTGAAGGAAGTGACCAGTCTTATCAGAAATTTTAAAGTTGACTTCCAGTTTCAGCGATCGCCATGGCAGTCGACTTCTCCCGGCAATCGTCCACACCACCCCTGAAGCCTGAGTGAAGGGCTCCCAGCCATGGGGTGCTAGAGAGCTCCCCTCCAGTGATAAAAGCCAGTGGGGGAGGGCTGCTCCAAGCCCTAATGGTCCCTCCACAGAGCGTTCCGCATGGGAACTAGATCAGCATGCCGGATCAAGCAAAAATAGACGCAAGCGGGTAACAGTTGAAAATGTGAGTTTAAGTAAAAGTGAAACAAAGAAAATGCACTTAGCCCTACCAAAATAAAACAGGTGGGGGGACTCCCCTCCGATAAGAACTGTTTACAGGCGAATTTAGCTACAAAGGGGGGGGCTGCTATAAAAAGCTAACGAAACAAAGTAAAGAAACTGTAAGAACTTACCACACTCTTAAAGAACTTTTAGAGACTTTGACAAACTTTTGAAAAAAGTAAACACATCTCAAACATGGTGCCGCCGACGGCGAAGGACTCTAACGAGAAAGCAAAGCTTCTTCCCAGAAGCTCTAGCTCTAATCCTGCGAGTTCTACTCCTAGGCAGGACTCAATAGTGGAACTCCAAAGGCTTTTATCGGAAGCACTTCACTCTCTGCTGTAGAAAATTACAGCAATTGACAACAAGCTGGATGCAGAACAGGCACAAATGACCACAAATATACAGAAAATAGAAAAAATGGAGCAGGAGCTCAAAGTGATTAACACCAACTCAAAAAAGATGGACAAGAAACTGCAGGCACTGGGAAAAAGTGTCAAATCGAAGAATCCAGAGTACTCCAACTTCAAATGGAAAGAGCAAGCTATGTCTTGAGGCTTCAAGGCATCCAGGAAGAGAGCGATTCTGAGGCAGATTGTTGGCGATGCACTAGCACCCATGGCAGAGATTACAGTGGATCTACTTCAAAGTGAAATAGATATGGTCAGTCGATCGTATTCAAAATTTATTAGAAAGAACAATCTGCCAGGGGAAGTTACAATAAGATTCGCTCGAAGAAAAGTCAGAGATCAACTAAAGAAGAAAATATAGAGACTTGACTCTATTCTTACAAAAGCATGATGTGGCCTACAGATGGTTAACACCCGAGAGTCTAATCTTCAGATATGTAAATGGTAGAGAAAGGATTGACTCTGTTGAAAAAGCTTGTGAATTTTTGCATCAACATAGCAGCCCAGCAGAAAGAGGTGCAACTGGTGAAGCCAAGGAAAGCGAAGAAGAAGGAGAGGCCGGATCCTCTGAGGAAGATTCTGACTCTAAATTGGGGGTGGCGGGTCCTAAATGTGGCTATCAGTTGAGACATAGAAAAGGAAAGGAAAAACAGACTGCCAATGTGCTCTGAAATATCTAAAAAGTAGTTTAATGCAAATTGATTTACAGTCTTTTTATGAAATATTGAATTACTAGATACATTTAATTAGATGGATGAACATTTTCAACGACTGTTAACTTGTGTTTAAGTTTAAGGGTAAATTTGTAAATGCATGTAAGATCACCATCTCTTGGGTTTTTAGGGGGTTTTCTTTACTTTCTCCCATAGATGTAGTTTTCCCTTCCTGGATTTTCTGTTTGTAATTTGTAGTATGTAGTTATTAGAAAATGCATTTAAAAACATCTCCTTTGGGGGGTACAAAAAAAATTAAGTTGGTAAAGCTCCCAGCCCAGATTTTATTGTTAATGAACTCTTTAACAGCAATGTTTCTGGACAAAGTAGGATCTTGGCACCCTTTTCCTCTAACATCTGTAATGATGACTCTATACCACAAACATGGCTAAATTCAATCATCATTCCTATATATAAAAAGGGGGATCATTGTCTACTAGAAAATTATAGACTGATTAGTTTACTGTCTTGTCTAGGAAAATTATTCAGTTCATGTTTAGTAATAAACTTGGCTGACAGACAATCCGATTATTATGCCTTCCCAGATCAGTTGTAAAAGACATTCCTCTGTTCTGGACCATTGTACTGTACTTGCACATTTGACTGAGAAGTATTGTAAGCCACCTGGAGGTAAATTGTATGCAGCCTTTATTGATTTAAAAAATGCTTTCTATTGCATACCTGGAGCCAGATTATTGGGAAAACTAGTGAAGACTTCCATTGACTGCTGGCTTCTATGGCTAATTTAACAAACTATCAGAATAATAAGGCACAAGTAAGATGTGGTAATAGTTGTCAATTGACAAAAGAAATTCAAGTGAATAGAGGTGTTTGCCAAGGATGCCTCTTGGCCCCTTTCCTTTTAATTTATATATAAATGACATCAACAACAACTTCTTGGGTGAATATTTTCACCCTCCTCACTTGTTTCAGACACCTGTTTCAAATTTGTTTTATGCAGATGATGCCATACTGATTTCATGGTCCTGTGTGGGGTTAAGATGTCTATTAGATGCATTCATACTTTATTGCTCTAGATATAAACTATCAAAAGACTAAAGTTATGATATTTTGTAAAGGTGTTCCATCCCAACATTTCTCATGGATTATGGGTGGACATTTAATTGAGCAGGTTAACAAATGTTGGTACCTATGTTCATTTCTCTTACAATATGTCATGGACAGGCCATATGATTGCCTCCATGAAATTAGCATCTGTATATTCAGTAGCTCTCCTGAGATTTCCCCAAACTTCAGGAGACAATTGTTTGCCAGCATTTAAGGCTAAGGTAGCTCCATTATTATTATTTGGGGTACCTTTGACTATTGCCAAAGCAAATGAGAACTATGATTCCTGTTTAATTACCAATGTGCCTCTGGTTCAGCAATCCAGTTGGAATGTGCAGAACCATCATTAGAAGCCAAAGCCTGGATTGCAACATTTATTTTTAGATTTAAAAATGTTCATTCTCCAGAGAAGTGTTATTTACATTTACTTCTCAAAGATGGTTTCCAGAATTCTTGGCAAAATTTAGTTGATGATAGATTGCAGAGACTGAGTTTGTCTGTTAAAATTTTAAAGCAAATGGAATACTCCTCTGCATGTAAACTGATTAAATCCATGCCCTTCCTGGCTTCTTAAAGCTGGCCATGAGGGGTTTCGAAGCGCCCTAATGGATATTATCAACAAGTCCCTCTCAGAGGGGCTGTTCCCGGGGGTGCTCAAGGAAGTGATGGTCCGCCTTCTCCTAAAAAAACCATCTTTGGACCCTGCCAAATTGGTGAACTACCGGCCGGTTTCCAACTTGCCCTATTTGGGCAAGTTAATTGAGAGGGCGGTGGCATTACAGTTACAGGGCTTCATGGATGACGCTTCCATGTTAGACCCCTTCCAGTCCAGTTTCTGCCCGGGACATGGGACGAAGACAGTACTGGTCGCTCTTACTGATGACTTCCAGAGGCATCTGGATCGGGGCGGGGCGGCAGTACTGTTGTTGTTGGACTTGTTGGCTGCGTTCGACACAGTCAACCATCGGCTACTGCTTCACCGTCTCACCGACATGGGAATTCAGGGGCTTGTCCAGCAATGGCTTTCTTTCTTTCTCCAAGGTCGGGGACAAGGGGTGGCATTAGGGGAACAGCAGTTCATGAGGCACCCACTGGAGTGCGGAGTGCCTCAAGGGGCTGGGTTGTCCCCGATGCTGTTCAACATCTACATGTGCCCCCTTGCCCAGATTGCCCAGAGGCATGGGTTAGGGTGCCATCAGTACGTTGATGATACCCAGCTCTATATGATGTTGGGCGGCCGGTCGGACTTCAGTCCAGAAGATCTGGACCGTGCACTACAAGCCGTGTCCGGTTGGCTTAGGCTGAGCTGGCTGAAGCTGAACCTGACGAAGACGGAGGTCCTGTATGTGAGTCGGAGTGGACTGGGAGGAGGGACCCGACTCCTGAACTTTGGTGGGGCAACATTGGTGCCAGTGGTGGAGGTTAGGAGTCTGGGAGTGCTCCTGGATGCCTCCTTAACAATGGAGGCCCAGGTGGCGGCCACTGCCAGGTCAGCCTTTTACCATCTTCGGCTGATCAGGCAGTTGTTTCCTTTCCTCAGCCGCGACAACCTGGCTATGGTGATCCATGCGACGGTCACCTCAAGACTACACTACTGTAACGCTCTCTACATGGGGCTGCCCCTGACGCAAGTTGGGAAGCTGCAGCTAGTGCAGAATGCTGCAGCCAGGCTGTTGATGGGCCTTCCCAGATGGGAACACATCCCGCCTGTGATGAAGGCACTGCACTGGCTGCCAGTAGCATACCGAATTTGCTCCAAGGTGCTGGTGCTTACCTTTAAAGCCCTACATGGCCAGGGTCCAACATATCTGAGGGACCGCCTTTCCCCATATCCCAGAAAGCACTGAGGTCGGGATCTCAGAACTGATTGGCTCTACCGGGCCTTAAGGATGCCAGGCTCGCCACTACGAAGGCCTGGGCCTTTTCAGTGGCAGCTCCACACAGCTGGAATGAGCTCCCAGAGGAGATCAGGGCCCTGCGGGACCTTATGTAGTTCCACAGAGCCTGCAAGATGGAGCTCTTTCACCAGGCTTTCAACTAGAAGCCACCCCCACTACTATCAACGAGCTGGCCCATAGTGCTAACATCTGGCTGCTACCACTGTGCTCAGGAAGATCACTGAGTGGCATCTGTCTAGTTGTATGGTATTCCAACATGCCATCCTATGTATTTAATGTATTAGCATTAGCACTTTATGAGATTCTGTTTTATTGTTATTGCATTTTAAATTGTTTTTATGTGAATGAATGGTCATTTATAGACCAATTATGTAAGCCACCCTGAGCCTACTTGTGGGGATGGCAGGGTATAAATAATGTAAACTGATTAAATCCAGAGTGTTACACTTTGACAAATTGAGCACTAGCTGTAGAGCACGAAGGGTATGCTCCTTGTACTACCTGGGTCTCCCTATTCCAAGGACTCTGCCTGTGTATTGTAAATTCTTAACTGTCCCTAAATACAGAATACTCTTCACTAAGGGGCTAGATTAAATGTTTTACCATTGCAGGGGTTAATAGGCAGGTTCCTAGGGATTCCCTGTGCTGAACAATTTTGTGATCGTAAATCAAGGAATCTAGATATAATCTGGGACTTCTTTATTGATTGTAAGAAGCATGAACTCGCTAGAGATAAATGGATCACAGTATATATTTAGAAGTGGGGTTGTGTCTCAAAACAGGAAGCAGTTACAAAGCTTCTGGCTGATACCAACCCAAGTGAAACTCTTGCTATGGCAAAATTTTTATTAATGTTTTTAATGACTTTTATCCATAATTAAATATTTTATTCCTCATCTGGCTGCTACCACTGTGCTCAGGAAGATCACTGAGTGGCATCTGTCTGGTTGTATGGTATTCCAGCATGACATCCTATGTATTTAATGTATTAGCACTAGCACTTTATGAGATTCTGTTTTATTGTTATTGCATTTTAAATTGTTTTTATGTGAATGAATGGTCATTTATAGACCAATTATGTAAGCCACCCTGAGCCTACTTGTGGGGATGGCAGGGTATAAATAAAATAAATAAATAAATCCAGATTGTTACATTTTGACAAATGGAGTAATAGCTGTAGAGCACAAAGGGTATGCTCCTTGTACTACCTGGGTCTCCCTATTCCAAGGACTCTGCCTGTGTATTGCAAATTCTTAACTGTCCCTAAATACAGAATACTCTTCACTAAGGGGCTAGATTAAATGTTTTACCATTGCAGGGGTTAATAGGCAGGTTCCTAGGGATTCCCTGTGCTGAACAATTTTGTGATCGTAAATCAAGGAATCTAGATATAATCTGGGACTTCTTTATTGATTGTAAGAAGCATGAACTCGCTAGAGATAAATGGATCACAGTATATATTTAGAAGTGGGGTTGTGTCTCAAAACAGGAAGCAGTTACAAAGCTTCTGGCTGATACCAACCCAAGTGAAACTCTTGCTATGGCAAAATTTTTATTAATGTTTTTAATGACTTTTATCCATAATTAAATATTTTATTCCTCGTACTTTGTATTTTTGGTTGCTTGGTTATTTTCCATATTTTTGGATTGTAGTATTCTGTACAATATGGACTATCGAACTTGTTTGCTTATGACGTTTTGGTCTGTGAGCATGAAGTACAGAATAAAGGAAAGTTGGGAAAGCATTTCCATGAGGCTTTGGGGAAAATGCAAAATTCAAAAGGCATTTAAATGTCTTCTGAAGGCAATTAAATGCCCTCTGAGCTGTTTTATTTTTCCTAGGAACTGTCATAATTGCTGCCCTGTCCCTGGAAAGGAAGGGCTAAAAACAGTCTTGGAGCCTCCCCCTTTAAAGAAAGGCATTCAGATTAATTTGATTAACTGTAATTTAACTGCCCCCTTAAACATTTTAATGCCCTCCAAACAGGGCAGCACAAGGGGCAGAGCATTTCGGGTTGACAGGAGCAGCCAGTCCAGGGGGATGTTTTAATTTATTCTATATTTTATGGAATTGTCTAACTGATACGATGTAAACCATTCTGAGCCCGTTCGTGAGGTAGGGCAGGATATAAACCCCAATAAATAAATAAATGAACATCACAGCTAGGAGGCAGAAAGGGCAGTTCAGAAGAGTCCCATTCTCTGTTCCCACCCCGCCCCCTGAAAGACACCCACAGCTATAACAGACATGTGGTTGCGGTCATTTGTTGCTATTGCAATCCACCATGTCCCATGGTGAGGCCACCCATACCCCACTCTCCTGAATACTACAGTGGCTCTGCTGCCATTGGCTCACTGAACCCTCATGATCCCCTGCCCTTTCAGTGCTACTTGCACAGATACCTTTCCCCATGGGTGCCAGAGAGGACCCCCTTCCTGGAGCAGACACACAGTTAGAGGACTCATCCATTCACTCATTTTCTTAGTCACCATTCCCCCCGGTGGCTTGCATCATTCCCCTCGCCTCCATTTCACATACACAACAAACCCAGGAGATTGGTCAGGATGAGGGTGTGCATCTGGGCCAAGGCCAGCCACCTAGCTTCCATGGTACAAGTGGGGAATGGACTTTGGGTAATTCAGATCCAGCCTCATGCTCTCACCACCACAATAAGCTGGTTTATTCAGCCAGACCACTTTCTGGTCCATCTCCCTTTACACAGAAGCCTGTGAGGTGAGCAAGGGAACCTGCCTGTGCACCTGGGTCTCTACTATGTATGGCAAATTATGACCAGTGGGACCTGCACAACCCTCCCCAGCCACCCACAGCACCCTGAGACATGTCTGCAGGAAGCTCACAGGGGAGTGGCAGATGGGTTGGGGAGGGAGTGTGGAGCTCCTGTCATGCAGCTGAAACCAACCAGCAGAGACACAGTTGTGGCACAACATAGACTTTATTGTATTGGAATCCATGACAAGGGGTGAGGTTTCTGTCCACTTCACCCTTGGGACTGAGGATCCCCAGCATAGCTTGTGGCACAACACAGACTTTATTGTACTGGAATCCATGACAAGGGGGGAGGTTTCTGTCCACTTCACCCTGGGGATTGAGGATCCCCAGCATAGCATGTGCCCTCCATGGTTAAGGAGGAATCCAGGAGCACTCCCAAACTCCTAACCTCCGACGCTGGCACCAAAGGCACCTCATCGAAGGTTGGGAGAGGGATCCCCAACCTCGGACCGACCTGACTCAAGCACAGGACCTCCGTCTTCGCTGGGTTTAGTTTCAGCCAACTCAGCCTGAGCCACCCAGCCACAGGTCATCTGGGTCGGAGCCCGACTTCAAGAGGAAGGCTGGAACAGTGGACTGAACAGAGTCCCTCTGTTGAATCTCCCCCACAAGACAGAAAAACATATTCATGACAACCAGGCACGAGTGCAATGCCAGCATCAGCCATGGATGTCTTGTCTTGACAGGGTATGCAAATGCAGCTCCATTGGGGGAACTCATGACAACCCCCCCTTGAGGCACATGATGGAACCAGCCAACTCACATTCACCTGTCCTGTGTTGAAGTGTTCCCAGATTACTTGCATATGCAGCTCAAGCCTCTGATTCGACAAGGGAATGAATTAAGGGGACATGTGCTAAGCTGGATCACCACATATAGTGAAGCAGCTGCCATACCCCTCCAACCACAGGTACACTCTGTGATCATCCAGTGGTGGGAACCGGGCACTCCCCCCCCCGATCTTCAGGAAACCTTCTCAGGGAACTTTCCTCATGGTATATTCGGGGCCATGGTGTTGCATGTCTGTGGCTTGTGTCACCCCACAGCTGAACTCAATGCCAGGCTTGAGTGCAGGAGATGCTGTCACAGCACCCAGGCTCAAGTGAGAGGAGTGGGAAAGCAGTTTGAGATCCTTGCCCTTGCTTACTTGACAGTGAATGGTTGTCCCTATGGGTCAAGCCTCCAAAGGTACTTGTGAGGGTTCTGAAATGGAAGAAGTGAGTCACAGAGTATGGGCTTTGCTCACCTCCTGGGGTGTCAGCACAAGTGCTTGCCCTGTAGTGCCCTCTCTATGCTTCACCACCACCGAAGTGCCTTGCTATTCACTCTAAGTCTGCACGGCAGGGAACTCCAAGGCAGAGTCCCATGCCGCACACCCTAGCTATTGAGTTGTAAGATATCCTGAGAGAAGTATTTGTAGGAGTGGAGAGGCCCGACTGGGTGCTTGGCCATCGTGGCTAGGGAGGTGATTGCCCAAACCTGTAGTTGGCATCCTGAGCTCCTCTGAGCCTAATGAGTGAGGCCACAAAGGCGGGAAACAACTTGATCTTCAAGTTCAATGGGCATCTATGGGCCATGCCATGTTTTTTTTTGGAATAACTTTCTGCATCTGGAAGAGGATGTTCCCAGGCCAAAAGGGCTCAGTGAGCCAACTATCTCTGGCCATGCCCCCAAATCTGCCCACAACCACACTGGCGCAGGGGCCTACGCCTCAGTTGCGTTGACAGGTGGGCATGAGCAACGGAGTACAGCTGGGGGCCTGCACCATCATAAGTAGCCCTTACATTGGCATATCTCAGACATATGCCAACACACAGGTCAGTTGGTTCTCTGACCGCTTTCAGTCCCTCCCCCCCCCCGGATTGCTCTGGGAGTGCATCAAGATAAGACAGGGCAGGACTCACTTTGCTACCATCACCAGCATTCATATAGTGTTGTAAAAGATGGAGATGAATAAAAAAATGGGATCTTAATTAGCTTTGGTTTGGATTAAAAAAAACAAAAGAAAAGGGATTTTTTGTCTAGGAAACTCCCTAGCCTCCCTTTGGAAAGCTCATCTCATACACAGAGATCATAGCTGAACTCTACATTTGGACAAAAATATAATTACCTTAATCTGCAATTTATTTATATAGAAAGGTATGCTATCATAAGGATTAGCATTATGAAGTGCAGAAACCATTAGAATTTAGTACAGATACAAAAAGGAAATTTTCTTAGAAAATTGTTGCTGTAAGTATGCTGAACTCCTGTTTGCTATACAACCACATTTCCTGCAAGCTCTTAAACAGATGTTACTGCTTCTTCTGATTTAATATACATGAAAAGAATTTGCATTGTGAACCTGATCTCCAAAATGAATGCATTGAGACCAAATGTTTTTCTAATTAATCTGTTTTGCTCCAGAAATGCACTTTTTATCCAGTAAGTCAGTTATCTCTGAAAGCACTCCGTTTTCCAGTAAAGTTGTAATCCAGTTTTAATAATTTTACATGAATCAGACAAAATATTCACCCATTAATAAGGTGATGCCTTGGTTTTCTCACAAGAGAAAGCACTAACACCTGTATTCCTCTTAAGCAAAATACAGTGTCATTTGGCAAGAGATTAAAGATGATATTGTTTTCAATTTCTATCCACTTATGAGCTGCCAAAAGATTTACACAATATTTCTTTTTGAATGTGGTATGCTGATTACCTTTTTCAAAGAGGATTATATTTCTACAGGTGATTGTTCCAGTCTCTAAAAATATATTAACACTTTCATGGATCCTTTAGAGCCACAGATATACCAGAGATGCAATGAAAACCTTAACCTTGGTTCAAAAGGGGAAAACAACAACAACAAAAAACCCAGATCTGTATTTAGCAGTTTTGGATTACAGGAACTTCTAAATCAAAAGACATACTAGGGTTTGTCATCTCTCTGCTGCATGGCTCATGCATTCTCTTCTATTTGTAATTCCTGAAGCAGGGAGTCATGGAGCAACTTTGCCTACCTTGGTAGTTACATGCTACAAATAGACATTCTGAACTCCAAGATACAAAAAGTAAAGATCATGAATGTTTTAACGTTTTAGAATGTTAATGTTTTACTGTTTAAACTTGACTTCTATCTCAATAAAAAAATTAAAAAGTACCACCAGAAAATGTTTTCACTGTTGAAACAAAATCCTTGTGAAACAAGTGAAAGGAGGCAATAAGTACCCCCCCAAAAAAAATTTGTAACAGATTTCAAGGCTGTCTAATAAAGGGACCACAATACAAACATTCTTCATACCAAGGTATTATATTAACTTACTATACCATGGGAAGAACATTAATTTGGCTGGCATCCTTTTCTAGAGATGTATGGATAATTCATCCCTAGCTCCTAGGACACACACATCGAATGGCTCCTGTAACTCCAGGAACAGTCTGCTATGCATTGTAGCAAAGATGTCAATTTTCTACACATTACAAAGCAGCTAATGATTTGCCCTGACCCAATGAGACCTTAGGTAAGAAGGACAACTACAGCTTTTGGAAATAGATTCAGGATCAGGCAGCATTTTGTCAGATCAATAAAGTATTCCAATGTGAATGTAACTTTTAAGTTCATGAATTATACATACACTTAAATACCTTGTTTCAGCATTCTATGGTTGCATGCCTTGAGACAGAACAGAGTATACCTTTTCAAAATAGTATAGATGTTCGTATTAATGACAATCTCCAGAAATCCAGTTACACATTATTAATATTATTAGGTGAATATGCCATTATGACAAGTGAGATATATATGGAGAGTTTATGCAGTGTAACATCTTGGGGATGGATTGGGGTACAGTGTATTTCTTTAAGCTCTATGCACAGTAGGGTTGCCAACCCCCCCCCGGTTTGCCAGGGGTCCCCCGTTTTTTTGGGGGGGTTCTACCCACCACCGGCCAGATGGCCGGCGGGGGAAGCCCCACCCCCAACACCCACAGCCACTCATCTCTCTCCCTTGAAGTGTGTGCAACCTGTGTTTCCCAAACACGAACTCCGCAAGCTTGCAGGGAACTGCCAGCTTCGTTCTTAAAAGGGAAACGCAGCTGCTCTTAAAGGGGAAACGCTGGCTGCCGGCTACTTTAAGTACAGGGAACGGCCGTTTCTGGAGATCCGGCACACGGGCGGGTGGGGGCCCCCCCGCAGAGGTCCCCAACGTGACGACATCATGTTGGGGATGCCCCACCCCCTCCAGGAACACCCCCAAAGTCCCCCGCTGGGGGTGGAAGATGGACTTGGCAACCCTAAAGCACAGAGATAAAATGTTACCTTGCTTATTTCAAGGTCCATAGACTGACAGTAAGGGCAAGGCCCATGTTATGAGTAGAGGAAAGGTTTTGCCCTTGCTGTCCAAGGGTTGTAGTAAATTGCATTACCAAACAGAGGTTGTGTCCAGACAGGCAGGTTGCCACGGCAGTATCCCGCAGAGAAAAAAGCTGCTGGTATTAGGTGTACTTCACAGCATTCACACCGGTCCCACAATGCCAGCTACATTGGGTTCACATTGCTACCATGCCACCAGCATGGAGCCATGGCTGATGTGCCCCTCTGATTGGTTGGGTTGCTGAAAATGGCATACTGCCGTGCCAGAAATAGGGGGCCATTCACATGCCTCCTGCAATTCTGCGGCACGCCCGGCCAATTAGACGCCAGAAAAGCCGCCATGGAAGCGCCGCACCCGGGAAACCACCGGATTTCCCCAGTAGTCGTTCTAACGAGGTGGGTACGGATGGCTGTTGGGTGCCAGATGTGTGTGTCTGATTATGCTGATTAGACCCAGAGGGGAGGAGTGACTGTGTAGGGGCAAACTGCCTGTGTGATCACAGCCAGAGAACGGTACCTCTGGAGGCACCACAGGTGTATAACCTGTTCCCTGGTGACCCTTAGTCTTTGAAAATCAATGGAATACCTATAAACATAGTCCTGTCACTTATTCTGTACAGGCTTGTTATGTGATCACCTTGTCAGTTGTTAGGTGTGACAAAATAGTGAGATCTGGCATTGGAACCCTTCTGGAAACCTGCTTCTAAGTAGATGCAAAACAACAACATCACAGCAAGAATGAAAACTGCAGCTGTTTGAAGCCAGTTTCAGTTACTTTAAATCTGGGACTTCTTACACAATCCCTTCCAAGGAGACTGATTTCCTATCACAATGCAGTCTTGCTTACATTATTAATCTACTTGTTCCACTGAAACATTTTCACGTTTTGGAAAGCAAAACAGAATGAGAGCCAGCTGTCTCTTCTCCAGGTTAGGCTTCTCAGTCTGGTGCTTACTCACACTTCCTGTTTACCCACTGAGGTTATGGAAGTCTTTTTATCAGTGCTTGGCTGAGACTTAAACTAAATTAATTTCCAGTTAACGTCATCAGCCAATCTTCTTCAGTCTGCGGCTAGACTGAGCCTGGAATTAATTTATTTGGAATCTTGAATGATATCTTACTGAGACAGCAACCCACTATATGTAAATGATGCATGGCAAACACACACAGCTAGTTGTGTGTGGTATGCAAAAACTATTCTGTGAAATACCATTCATATGGACAACATAATATGAGACCTGGGTAATCTACAGATACAACTGCATCTTCCAAATGGCCAAACAGAATTTGCCACAGCTGCAGCAGCACATTTTCAACCATGATAAAAATATCTTAAAAGCTAGATCTGTATAGACAATCTGAGGGATTTCTGTGTTACGTGTTTTTATATGTCTGAACCAAGTCTCATACCACGTATAAGCATGCAAACAATATATAGGAATGTGCAGTTTTAGGGGGTGAACAATGAAAACATTATTGAGAAGGAAAGCATGAGAAGAGAAACGTGCCCCACATTGTTTTCCTTGTTTGGGAAGGAATTTTGGGGTTCAGTACTTCAGGAAAAAATTTTTCTCTGCAGGCATTCTGTTGGTCTTTTGGGGTACCACTACAAAGACCACTGGCAGCGAGTGTTCCCTCTAAGCTGAGTTAGTGTGAGCTAGCTCGCAGTTTTTTAGCCTCCAGCTCACACATTTTTGTCTTAGCTCAGGAAGGGAGGGCTCCAGAGCAGACTAATTTATGCAGCAGCCAAATTGTTTGCTCATAGCTTTAATGCCAGTAGCTCACAAAGTAGAATTTTTGCTCACAAGACTCCGCGGCTTAGAGGGAACTTTGCTGGCAGCCCAATCTTCTCTTATTGTAGAGCGTACCAGTCACAGAAATCCCTCAGAATACTTTAATTACAGTTTTGTAGTAGTAAAAATGACTGTAGAGAAGTTGAAGCTCAATGCCCTTACCCACGGTTGTGTTTCTGTTTTTAAGCACAATCCTATAGGTAGGTTACTGTGATTGTCTGCTGCCTCATCAAGGCTGCAATGACACACCCTCCAGAGTCCCTTTTTGAGTCTTTGACAGACCTCAGACTAGAAGGAGAAGGGTTTCACAGCAACCTACATGATGCACCACCACCTCTTCCTCCTCCCCCTCCTCCCATTCCTGCCTGATCTTACTCCCTTTCCCACTCATTTCATAGGGAAGTTTCCGCTTTTCATCTCCCCATAGAGCTTTCCCACCAGAGCAATATTACGAAGAGGTTTGGAGTAAAGTTCTGATGCAACCAATGTTAAGGATGAAACCTGCATAGCCCTGCACTTATTTATCTTTTATGAATAAATAAATTTAGTACGTGGTAATTAAAGTGATCTAAGGTATGTCTTTGAGGTAAAAGGTTAGTCCATTAATCTAGTATCCTATTTATTATTTAGATACTAATCTAGAGGTCAATTACTGTTTTTTCATTGTATTTAATTGAGTAGCACTCAGAATTATTGAGAGAATATTATAGAGAAGTCCAATTTTATCCCTTCTATTCATCTATTTTATATTTTAAAAAATTGGTAATGCAACATTTATCTACTTAGTTCTGCTACAGGCGGCAGGAATAACATAGCAACTGAATATGACAGAGACATTTTCTAAATGTATATAGTTATTATAAAAAAGCTTGAATTTGATGTATTGGGTGTTAACTTTATTTTTATGTTTGTTTACTTAAAATATTTCTACCCAATTGAGGTTTACCCAAGGTGGCAAGCGTTAAAACATTTTTGTTTATGATAGTTGTAATCTCTATACTTACAAAGTATATGCCATAAGGCACCTAACAATTAAGTAATATACTACAGCACAGGAAATACAAAGTGGCCCCATTGAATTTGCAGGGTTGAAAGCATTTTTAGAGCTGTTTTTCATTAAGTTGTGTTTTCAGATGACTGTTTTGATGTACCAGAGTCACCTTTATGGAAAACAAGCATGTTTGGCATATACCTCCCTGTCATTTACAAGCTGTCTAGGTAAAATTCTGCCCACTGTGCATAATTATGTTTAATTTATTGTTCCACTATGCATAGCAGCTGGATGTTATGTTCACATACACCAGGGGGACTGAAGCTTGAAGTTGTGCCTTCATCACCTAATGAAGCCAGAGACAGCCACAAAATGAATAAAATTGATTGTGATGCTACAGACAGTTTTTACTTCATGACTATTCAGGCAGGTTATGGCAACTATAAGTACATGCATTTGGAGCACTAAAATCAAACATGCGAAAAGGACTACTCTGGAATCTACTTCTATGCTTGTACCTCCTATGCTGGATTACCTTCTAATGTAAAGAACCCACCTAATCACCCCCATCAACACACACCCACATACAGAGACACGAACAAACAATGTGTTCTCCCACCTTTATATTATAAACCAAAGAGTGTATATTATTGTAATTATTATGGTGCTATATGAATTAATAATTAGATAGTGTAATTGAAAGCTGGTCTCCTTTCCCAAAGGATTTCAGTGGAAGAGCTTCTCAAAGAGGCAGATTATCAGCAAAGAGCCAGCATGGTAAATAAGCCATGTGACCAAGTAAAACAGCATGAATGCTTTAGTACCTTCACAGGAACTAGTTCCTACATTTACATTACTCTGTAATAATGAGCAGTAACACTAAGAAGTCAGGTGGTGCCTGCCACATAAATATGATGAAGTCTACTGGTGCTTCATCAACTACAACCTCTCCCCAAATTAGGTTATTTATCTGCAATGTACACATGTGAAGTATGTTGTGTATTGCCTCTTTAAGTATTGCTCCTACACCTGACAGACGCTGGCCTATCTGGTGTTCAGGGGGATTGTATTTAAAGGCATCGAGGAGGCTGGGCCAGCAGCAGTGCTAAGGCAATCCTGCTGAGCAAACCTCCCTGGCAGCTGTAAGCATCCCACCTCCTCTCCTACACCTGACATGCAGCTGCCTGTCCGGAGGGGGGGAGGGGGAGGAATATTAGAATCCACTGTGGAGGCAGGGCTGGCAGGATCACTAAGGCATTACTGTTGGGGCAGGCTCCCTCGTGGCTTTAAGCACCCTACAACCACTGCTGTACCTTACAGACAACCGCCTGTTAGGTGTAGGAGGTGGGGGGAGTATGTTGAAAGCCATCCCACCTCTTCTCCTACACCTGATAGGCAGCTGCCTGTCCAGTGTAGGAGGAGGGAGGAGTATTAAAAGCCACTGTAGAGGTGGGGCTGCACCTGACAGACAACTGCCTGTTAGGTGTAGGAGGTGGGAGGAGTGTGTTTGAAGCTATCAGAGAGGCTGGGCCAGCAGCATTACTGTACCTCAGGTGGTTGTTGGCCATTCCTGATTTCTTCAACTGTCATTAGCTGTCTGCAGACTCCTGTAACTGTTGGCTTTTTTTTACCTCAGAACACTGAGCTCTGCAGCTGACCAATCAGAGAGAGGGAGGGTGCAAGGATGCAGCAGCTTGGCAGCTACATAGGAATCAATGGGGGGAGCACATTTTACCCCTTTTGACCCACAGGGGCAAATTTCTAAAAATCCCTTCTTAGTGAGCATCTACATCATGGTAGGAGCATACACACACACACACACACACACACACACACACACACACACACACACATTAGAACAGGAAAGCAACATTCAGGAGGTTGCTTTTAGGACTGTACTTAGTTTGTGCATCACCTTGCTTTTTACTGTGTTGCCTTCTTCCTTTGAAACCCACTTTCAGCATTATGCTTTGTCAAGCCTTATACAGTTCTTTTTGCTTGATTGGCTGCATTGTTCTCCTGTAACCCTAGTGCTACTGTATAGTTTAGCATGTTTTATGCTGTCTGATCAATTTTAAAAAAATATTTTGGAATCTGCCTTGAGGCTCAGGGAGAAAGGTGTACTACAAAGGCAGTAAATAAAAATGTTAAAATATCTTGATCCCAGTGTCATGCTTTGAACATCTGAAGCAATTGTTTATCTTAGGCCTTCCTGTATTTTAAAAGCTGCAAACCATATATGTGCATCTATGTTTTCTTCTTTTTTCTAGTTCATGGTAAATGATATTGTTGTCAAAAACATGTACACCTTTTCTTGTCAAGGAGAGTTCCTAGCAGGATGAACCACAGGACAAGATCAGTCAATATGTCAATAGTCTAAAGACAGCGACAGATTCCATTGGTGAATGGAACATAGGCAAACAAATACCTCCTATTGCTTTTGCGTGATCTCATACCAGCTTTCAGTTATTATTTTCTTATTGCATTACTGAATTATATTCAATAATTATATAGAAATACTTAATAATTTTTCCTCAGCCATCAGAGAATTGAGCTACTTGCAGGCAGATAATCCTGGAAGTGTTGTTCATGTGTATAAGTTGCTTGGGAACTTAATTTCCTTCTTTTATTTTATACAGATTTAAACTAAACACATTCTGGGCATCTATGAGCCTACAGTTCTGTACATAATGGCTACAGAAAGTGACCAAGCACAAAACCTGTAGGCAATATCCATAGAGTTCCCAGTGATTCCTAGAAAGGCATGATGTCACTTCTGTGTTTTCCCTAGAAGTGACATCACACTGTTACCAATGGCCCCTATCCCCACCCCCCGGCCTCCCACTGGTTGCCAGACTGGACTTGACAATCTTGTGTGTGTGTGCGTGTACAGTTTGGTTTCTGACTCCTTCTCCCAACAGCTCGCAGTGCTACACTGAAAACCATTTTCATCTTTTCCCAAATTCCAAATGTGATTTGGCAAAGACTTAAAGAAAAAAGCTAGAAGCTTGTTAAGCCTGCTGCATGGTCCTCTGGATTGTGGCCAATGTATACATTTAATTCTGCATTTTATTTTCCATTTCAACTATGTCCCCCCCCCTACGTAGGCCACTAAAAAACCCTAGCCTTATTAATGTTAACTCAAAACTAAAAGTCAAACTAGATGACTTAGTGATTATGGATTTTCAAGCAAGGTTTAAAACCATTTCAGGCATCTGGGTCCCCAGTTGATATCAGGCTATGTGGAGAGAAGTCTCTTCATGGTTTTGCCTATCAAAAGCATGTTCATACTAGCCTGGGGGGTGGGGTCAGGGCCATTAAAGAGTGTTAGACACCCATGACCTTGATCTCATCCAATTCAACCCTAAATTCAGTTGTGTTTAATGTGTGTTTAGGATTACAGTTAAAGGCAAGGATGAATATTTTCCAGGGTCCTCCCCCATTTTATGGAAAGTTGACAAATTCTAGATCTTTGATAAGTTTTTCTTCCAAAGAGAAAATTTAGGAAACTAATGGATGTTTAGGATTTTTTAAAAACATACAGAATAGATGGAAAGCAACAATCAGTAGATAGAACAGTACTTGAAACAAACGTTCAGTTGTAATTCCATATTCATGAAAGCCGTATTCCCCCAAGTGGTTTCTCTTCTTGCATGTCTTCCAGTTCCTGTGTCTTCTGGTTCATCATGAACCCTGACCTGTTTCTGCTAGATCAAGCATATGTAAACACACATTGCTTGCCAGCATACACATACAGGATGTCATTAGCTGGCAACAGTAACATATATCTATCTTATTTCTAAATAGTTGTGTCCCAAAAGATCATATTCTTTTTGCATCATCTACTATGAGGGTGAGGAGATATCTAACACACTGGCAGATCTGTAAGTCTTCAGATGATCTAATTCAGTTAATGGCTAGAACTCACACATTTTTAGTGTTCTAGCAGTACACAATTACCTTTCACCTAATTCCTACCATCTATATTGGAAGAGAAAAGGTAGAAAATGAATTTTGCTAAGATATTTTGGGTAGTGTTTTTAAAAGTTGTCTGACATTCATTACTGAATTCAGTCATTCATTTTGAATGTTGATAGCACAAATAAATCTGAGTTCACTGAGTTCTTATCTTCAATCCTCATACTTAACATAGTATCACACTGTCTATAAAAGAACATCACACAATGCATTATCTGAACTTGAAGACTGTTTGAAAAATTGAATATATTGTCATGTGAGTAGTTTTTCTCACAAAAATAGTAATAATAGGCTGCGGTCACACGGAACATTAGCCATGCGAGTCAGACGGAAGACATGCGGGTTTTCCGGGCGCGATCTCACCGGCACATCTGGGAAGTGTAGCACTCCCGTGGCTCAAACGAGGCTTCCTGCCGAAACCACGCGGCAAAAAACTAGTACCTCCGAGGTACTAGTTTACGGAAACCGCGGGGCAAGGGCGAGCGTCTGATCGCGTTTCCGGTGGCATCCGGCGCCCGCCCATGTTCCCTGGCGAAAAAGTTTTTTTTTTCTTCATGTCTTTGTGGATGCGCAAAAGCACACAACGGAGCATGCGCAGTCATGGTGTAAACAAAAAAAACCTTCCTGTTTGCCGCACCGCGCACTTCGTTTTTGCGCGCCGGGATTGTCCTGCCATCGGCACCTCTCCTTTCCCACGGAACCTCCACAGTACCTCCACGGGAGGTCTGATCAGGTAACCGCGCCTTAGTTTGCCCCGGGGCAAACTGCCACACTTCCCCCCCGCAGTTTCCTGCCCGTGTGACCGGGACCATAATTGACTTCTGTGGGAATTGGGCTTTAATCATGGAAAAGCTAGCATGGACAATCATGAGTGTCACAGATAGGAGCAGATTCTAAAGATGTTATTAGCTTTTCCTTTATTTTACCCTATATAAATATTTTGGCTTTCATTCTGTACAGTGAGGTAAAGTAGAGCAACAGTATGTATCTGTTTGATATCTACATGAAATTGCTCGTGGAAATTGTCCAACGATTTGGAGTGAGATTCCACAAATATGCGGATGTACCCAGTTGTATTCCTCCTTGACAGCTGAATTAGGGAAGTCCTGAACAGATGCCTGGAGAAGGTGATGTGAGAGTAAATAAATTGAAACTCAGTCCAGACTAGACTGAGGCACTGTTGATCAATGACAAAACCACTTGAGAACCAAGAAGTCAGTCTGTCCTGGCAGGAGTGGGGCGGAAGCCAGACTGAAATGGGTCCAATGCCAATGTGTCATTCGGGAATTTTTGGAGCTGCTCTGCTGCTGCTCTTTCAGTTACCTTACCCAGAATGAAAGATTTGATACTGGGCAGTAATTGGAAGTATCCGTAGGATCCAGTGCTGTTTGTTTCAAGAGCGGCACAACCACAGCCACTTTCAGACACCCTGGATAGACCCCTGAGCCCCGGGACAGATTGATGATGTCCAGCAGGGGCCACCGTATCCTCTCACCACTGGATTTCACCAGCCATGAACGACACGGGTCTAAGATGCATGTGCTGGCCTAACAGCACCCAGAATCCTGTTGGCTCTGGAGAGCTGGTTGAAGTTGTTGAATACTGAATCCAAAGGTCAAAGTGGAGCGACAAGACTTTATCTGCAAAAAAACCTTGCAAAAGCCTCACAGCTAATGGCCAAATCCCTAACACTTTGAGTTCCATCAGTGAGAGAAGTTAAGGATCCAATTACCTTAAATAATTGTGCTGGGCGAGAGCTAGCAGATGTGTTGGAGGCTGCATAAAATTCTTTTTTTGCAGCTTTCGGCCCGCAGCAGCCTGAAAGGGGCCCGAATGGGGCCATTTTCGGGGGTGCATTCGGTTCAGACGAACCGAGTGCACATCCCTCCAGCAGTTGGCTTGCTCAGGCTCTCTGCAGCCGCAGGGATCCTGAGCAAGCCAAGGGAAGGGAAGGTGGTTTAAACCGCCTCTCGTTCCCTCCAGCAACCGGCTTGCTCAGGCTCCCCGAGCAAACCAAGGGAAGGTAAGTTGGCGGAGCAGCTGGAGACATTGAGCCTCAGCTCCACAAGTAATGAGCACTCGAGCCCCGCCCCCAGCAGCCCTCAGGCTGGAGCACCTGGAGCAGACTTGGGAGGCGGATTGGCAAAAAGTAAAACCAAAAGCGCAGGAACTCGAGAGAACTCCAGGAATGGAGCTGGTTCCTCTTCCACAGCCCAAAATGTGACCCATGAACCCTGAGCTTGCTTTTTCTCATTTGCGAGTCTGGCCTCCGCACTCCTTTAACGAGGCAGCTCTGAAGCTTGGGGCGGCAGGAGTTTCTTTGCACACAGCTTGTGCAGCTGGCTGAGTGCCTCTTCTGCTTGCCCACCTCTCGCCTCTGCACCTCATCTTCTGCCAGGCATGGAGGAGCCTAGCTCGCCCAGACTTCTTGCCTCCTGCTGCCTTGGCCCTCTGGTGCACAGGTGAGTCCCCAAAGTTTGACTCTTCCTCTACAAGTCTCTAGTGCTGGAGGTATTCACCTCCTTCCCTCCTGCCTGCTATGGCTGCATAATTGTGAGAGATTTCTTAACATAGTGTTCCTGCCAGGGAAGCTGGGGACCCTGCCCATGAGTCTCCATTTCATCCTCACAACAACCCTGTGGGGTAGGTTAGGTAGAGAAGGGGAGATTTGGCCCGGGGTCACTCAGCCAGCAGAGTGAGAATACAAACCTGGGTCTCCCCACATCAATCTGCGACTCTGACCACTGTGCAGTGCTGCCTCTACTGATCTGTAATGTTCCAGAGGTGTTGTAATGTAATACTCAGTTTCTCAAATGAGTGTATGCCTGTCTGTTCGTCCACTTAGGAGTCTTGATCCTAAGTTGTGGGAAATGCTAGGGAAGCTCAGTATTTCTGTATACAGTTGTAGGGGCTTTATTGCAATGTGGTATGGCCTGATATTATGTTCTTATTCCAGTGTGGGGTGTGTGTGGGGCAATGGAAGCTGAGTGATAGGGTCTCTCCAAGTGATTGCCAGAAGTGAGATGCATCCTGGTCTTGTGTCTTACAGATAATCTTACAAATAGTCCTTTGCATTTATATCATGCTTTCAACTTTAAAAGGATCATAATGCTGATTGTGTAAACTTAGGCAAATTACGAGAGGTAGAGCAGGAAGGGTTGCATCAGTGCTTAGTTCTTGTGGCCCTTTCTTACACGCCCAGGGAAATGCTGATCACCACTTTGGGGCCAGGCGCCCCCTCCCCCCACAGGTCTTGGTTATCCACCTCAGTGGTAACGACCTGGGTTTGTTGAAAGGCATCACGTTGGTGCTTCAAGCCAAGGCTGACCTTGCCTTAATTCGATCGTGGTGGCCAGAGACATAGATAATTTGGTCTGCAATGTTGCCGCGCCACATCTGGCATGGGCTAGGGGACCCGAGGAGTTTGGACTTGGCCCTGGTTGGTTTTTGCCTCATCCTGGGATACGGGTTGAGCTCGACCTTTACAGGGATGATGGGGTTCACTTGTCAAACAAGGGCAACAATATCTTTCTGGATAACTTGCACAAGGGATTAGAGCAGCCTTGGGCTGTTAGGTGGCCGCGGCAGCCAAAGCAGAGGCTTGGCCTGGCAGGTGGCAGAGTAGTGTGGGAAAGGAAAGCAGAACCAGTAAGCACTTTCAGCCAGTTCTCATTTGGAACATGGGATCATCAGGAACGGCCTACAGGCTTTAGGGCTCGGGGCTGGGGATGGTGATCACCTCTGGGAACCTCCTGGGTAAGTTCCTCTCTGCAGGCTGTAGGGTTTCAGGGGTAGGTGCTCCTGGGGGGTGACCAGTGTGCTGGGCTGCTGGGCACGGGCCAAGGAGTGGCCCTAGACCGGGGCTAGTGGCTTGCCCATATCTGAGGCAAGGAGGCTGGCTGGATTGAGGCCTGCCTGGCCTGTTCCCTTGCTGTTAATTAAATAGTTAATAGTGGCCCTTGTTTGAATCCAAAAAACAGTTGTTTGTCCCATTATTTCCGTCTTGGAGGGCAAAGGGCTTTGGCCCTTTTTATAGGTATAATTAGTGGCTGATAAGAATTAGCTGTAACTCCATGTTGGCACACACACATTACAATGCCCTGGACATTTTGTTTAGGAGATACATTTTACCATTGAACTCATAGGATTCCTTCAGGCTGGCATCATTTTAGGAACACAGATTTGTTCTACATGCCTTTTCTTCCACATAGCATGGAAACAAATAAGTTTCCAAAAAGCAGCACATAATATCTAGGAGGTACAGAAGGCATATGGACTGAAAATTCAACAAGTTTCACCCCCAGAGTAAGTGGTCTATGGTATTCAACCACCATCTTCTATTATCAAACTCAGCATCTCCCACTACAGTTTTTATGGCCTTTTCTGTCTGGGTCTGAACTGCTATGAAGTCATCTGTAGCATGCCTTTGATGTCTATTGCTTGCAACCACAAAAGGCGATGTTGAGGAAAACTTGGCCAGGAACACTAGAACCGTCATCATTAATGCCTACTGGGTCAATATATCTTATGTGTATAAATAACTATATTTTATTTAAGTCTTGGGAAAATCTCCATGGTTTTGCCTTTTATTACATTCAGTGACTTCATTTTGAGCAAAGGGATATGTTTTCATTAGCATTTGTAAGGGATAAGAACTCAATACAATTATGTTTAAACCTTTAAAATGTTGTCATCCATTGAGTTTAAAGGAAAGATATTTTGGGAATGTGTCATTAAAGAAGGAATATTATGTTTTCATTAGCCTTTGTAAAGGATAAGAAACCAATACAAATATGTTTAAAACTTTAAAACGTTGTCATCCATTGAATTTAAAGGAAGGATATTTTGGGAATGTGCCATTAAAAAAAAGGAACATTGTTGAAGACAATCATGTAGTACAAAATGTATAAGACATTCTTTGTAAAGGATTCTTTGTAAAGGATAAGAAACCAATACAAATATGTTTAAAACTTTAAAACGTTGTCATCCATTGAATTTAAAGGAAGGATATTTTGGGAATGTGCCATTAAAAAAAGGAACATTGTTGAAGACAATCATGTAGTACAAAATGTATAAGACAGAAAATATTTCCCTTTACATCTCCTTCATCATAATTTTTAAGGTATTACCAATAAAATACAATAGTTCTTATTTTTCTTGAAGTACAATTTTATTCAACATTTAAGTTTATTTTGACTACAGCATTAGTCTCATCATTACTATGTATTCAATATACCATATTTTCACCACTTCTACATATCCATTAGAACCTTTAATAAAGTAATATATCAAGATGCAAAAGGAAGTCAATTATATATCTCATATCAAGAACACGTTACATTGACTTCCTGTCTATGGAACAGCGATGGCAGATGCTCTTCCCAAGACAGGGAAGCGATGGCAGATGCTCTTCCCAAGACAGGGAAGGGCGGTTCGCACGCCAGCGGCCTGGAGGGGTGCCACCTCAAGTGACACCCCCGAGGAGCCTTTGTGATAGGCTCCAGGCCAGGGGGCCTTTGAGGGGTAGCCTCTTCGATGGCATAATGCCAGAGAATTGAGGCTGCCTCGACGGTCCAGTCGCTGAGTGGCCTTCAGGCATAAGCTGAACTAACTGGGACAAGCGCAAGAGATCGAGCGGAATGGCGTAAAACTGAGCGTGGTCAGAGAAACTGACCAGCAATGAACGTGAGTTCTGAATAAAACAGAGTAGTTTGAAAAGTGATCCCCCCCCGCGGTTGAAAACAGTGATTGCAAAGAGGCATGCCTCTTGTGTGAATGAGCGGCTAATGAACACGAAGGGGGAGAGGGGAGGAAGTAAACCAAAAGTGTTTTGAGAGACTTATCTGAATTGCGCAGTCGTTTGGTGAGTTTTCCGAGTTGTGTGGAAGTGGTAGAAACTGTAAACAAAACGGGAAAGGTGGCAGCCCAGCAGAGAAAGTTTAAAATGAAGCCAGGCAGTCAGAGTCCGAGACCGGAAGAGGGAGCAGATGTCCTCAAACTCCTGGCGGATATGCTCAAGCCAGTGATACAGCAACTCGATGGTATTAACCAGCAATTGACCATGATGAATAGAAACTTTGCAGCACAGCAGCTTCAGCTGAATGAAACAGAGAAAAAAGTGGAGCAGGCAAACAAAAAAATTAAAGAGATAGACACCACAAGCAAGATGTTGAAGAAAAGGTTGGGAGAGGTGGAAACGAAGCAGAATTGCCAAGAGAACTGAGTCTTGCAGCTACAGATGGAAAAAGCTAACATGATTCTCAGGTTTCAGGGGGTTCCTGAAACAGATCGGCAAGACTTGAAGAGGGTGCTTGGTGAGATCATTGCTCCAGTAGTAGGTTTAACAGCGGATGAACTGGTAAACGAAATGGAGTCAGTCTATAGGGCATACTCTAATTACATTAAAAAATAACCTACCTGGAGAAATAGTGGTTAGGTTTTTAAGAAGACAAACCAGAAAAAGCAACTTCAGCAACTCCACTGAAAATGGGAAATGTAACCATCAAAACCTTAAAGGACATTCCATTTGAAATTAGACAAAAAAGGAAAAATTATCGTACAGGTGGGTGGTTTCGGAGGGTGTCATCTTTAAGAGAGAAGATAGACTCCACTTTTAAAGCTAAAGAATTTTTGAGACGTCAGCTGGGGACAGACGATATAGTGAATTGTTATAAGCAAGAACTCTACAAGTATATTGTGATATTAAAACTAATTGTACTAACATTTTTACTAATAGTGAAAAGATCTCCTCCTCTTGGGGTTTAGTGTTGTTTGCTTTCCTTTATCCTTAGTTGTAGTCCCTTCCCTAATATTTCTTTCTAGTTTTTATAGTATTTGCAAAAATAAAAAAAATATCCCTCCGGGGATTAAAAAAAGAAAGAAAAAAAAGAAAAGAACCCGTTTACATTCAAGATATTACATTTGGAACAGATTTTAATTCTACTGTTATTTCATTACCATACATTCATATATGATATTTTCTCACTTTAAGTTTGTCTCCTGCTAGCATAATACACATAATGCACACTCCATCTGTCCTCAGATTTCATAATAGACGTGTTTCTCAAAGAGGTTGTTAATTTTGCCATTACTGCATATTCAGCAAGATTATTTCCCCATTCTTCTAAATATGGACAGACATCTAGGTTCCATTTTGCTGCATAAATAGTTCTAGCCAGGGCTTTTTTTTTTCCCCAAGAGGTGCCGGAACTCTCAAGAGGGAAATGAAGTTTTCAATCTGTATACTGAAAACTCATGAACTTTTAAATATCTTTAAAGGAATTTTCTCAAAGATGTTCCAGAACTGGTGCATTTCCCCAGAAAAAAAGCTTTGGTTCTAGCTGCTGTCACCATATATTTGAATATCTTTTCTAAAAATTTTGGTAATTTGTAAGGCAATTTGTTAGGCTCTTGACTTCCATTGGGAATTTAAACTTTAATAAGTTCTGCAATTTTTGGTGTATTTCTTTCCAATATCTTTTTGCTTTTTTACAAGTCCCCCAAATATGAAAGAAAGTACCATCTATGTCTTGACGTTTCCAGCATTTTCCTTTGTAGTTTTTATCTGCTTTCTCAATGTTCTTTAGAGTTATATACCATCTGAAACAAATTTTGCATCAATTTTTTCTTTGTGTCTGGCTGAGTGTAAATTTGGTATCTTTTCCCTATAGTTGTTCCTATTGTTGCATAGGTAACTATTCTTTAAAGGTTTGCATCCACTTAATCATATATTTTTTTTTTACTTCTGTTCCTAGCTGGAATAAAATTTAATATATCCATCATGGTAAATGCACTTTTTGTTTTATAAACAGCTGTTCAAATTCAGTCACATCTCTTAGAACTGCACATTCAATCCTCATGATCTCCTTTAGTCTTGAGACTAATTGATAATATACCAACCATTGAATGCTTACACTGTCATCTTTAATATATTGCCAACCCTTGATTTTCCCCTGAGTGGTTTATCATTATGCCATATGCTAAAATATATATTTTTTATTTCTCATGTTCTTATCATAGTGAGTTTCTATTAGGGACATAAGCAAAGGGTTTGAGGAGCACAATACACTCCAGCATGTAAACCACATTCTCAAGAGTTCATCTCTGATTATGTGACTTCTTTCTTGTGTTATGATCTTTTTAGACAATTTCTTAATCCATAAATAATTGTGTAGGCCATCATCAGGATCTGCTGATTCTAATTTTACTATTCTTTGTCTTGGGTTTTTAATCCAGTCCACAATCCAGACCAGACCTGCTCCTTGGTAGTATCTCTCTATATAATAATTCTGTTTTGGTAGTGGCACTTTCCTGAGCATTCTACATGCTCCCAAATCAATTGGCTCCCTGATCTGTCACTCAGCAGCTTTCCCTATCCACTGATTGCATTGCCTGAGTCTCACCTCCAGTATTCTAAACAGTTTGCTGTTCCTCTCCCCCAATAGCCAGTTAGAACACAGAGGTCATTTGTGCAGGGGTGGCATAAATATATATGGTACAAAGAAGGCAGACTACCAAAAGACTTTACACACCATACAATAAGGGGAGCCTTAATAGGAATCTGGAAAGAAATAAAAATGAAATACTATTTAAAAACTCCAAAATGGGTGGCACCAATAGAAGCAGAAACAATGGCACACAAGTACTATTGAGTGGTGGTTGATGGGCCAAAGGCTGATGGAGTGCACAGCACAGCCAATGGGTTAGCTGGAAAGTATAATGTTGTTGTTGTTCAGTCGCACAGTCGAGTCCGACTCTTCGCGACCCCATGGATCATCTCCCGCCAGGCCCTCCTGTCTTCCGCCGTCCTCTGAAGTTGGCTCAATTTCATGTTCGTTGCATCGATGACACTGTCTAACCATCTCATCCTTTTTGTAGCAGGAACTCCTTTGCATATTAGGCGACACACCCCTAATGTAGCCAATCCTCCAAGAGCTTACAGACATCTTCTTACAGTGGCTACTGTAAGCTCTTGGAGGATTGGCTACATTAGGGGTGTGTTGCCTAATATGCAAAGGAGTTCCTGGTGCAAAAAGAGCCCTGTAAAGATATATGCATGTATGTATATGTGTGGAGGGACGGAAGGAAGGAAGGAAGGAGGGAGGGGGGGAGGAGAGAGAGAGAGAGAGAGAGAGAGTGAGAGAGAGAGGATACTAGCAATAGAGATTTTAATTATAAAGATTAGACAAGATGACAGAATTAAGGAATAAAAATGGATGATGTAGAGTTCAAAATGAAAAGTTATACAGATGATGTGGTTCTATCAGTAAGAACTAGTGGTAAGCAATGTAATAACTGTTCCTTCTCTTATCCTGAATGTAGAGTCAAGACTTATAGGTCTGGCCTTTTGTAATACATATCTAGTTAGAAGTGGCCAAACCTTCTCTTGGAAACCAGTCAGGGCAAGTTAGGCTTTTGTGGAGAAGAATGACTGTATTAAAACATATGTTTCACAAAACAGAAAAAAATAATATCACTTGACATTAAAGCCATTGATTACCACTTGGGAAATAATAGTGAGGAAAAAGTGTTGTAACTACTGAGAAAGGATAAAATGAGGGTTAGTTGCAGACTTTCTCAAAACAGCCCCATTCTCCTTTCTCAGAAGGGAGGATTGTCTACCTAATAACAGACTCTTTCCTTCTTCAGTCCACACTCAGACCTGACCATTCAACCTCATTGAAAATTCCAATCTGTTGAATCCAGATTACCAAGAGCTAATTTCATATGTGATGATCCTGATGCAGCTCTTCGTTGATTTATTTACGATATTTGTATACTGTTTTTCACATTGCTTAAAAGTTTCCAGTAAAGAGGAACAGTATAAAAAGAGACTAAAAAGAATATCATAAATAATAAATTTCAGGAACTTAACCAAGGTTTTCTTTCAAAGTTCTACTCTGTTTCTTTC
>NW_015171513.1:187370-211177 GCF_001447785.1 Gekko japonicus | reverse complement strand
GTTTCTTGCCCTAACATCCCACAAGGAGGAGGCAGCCAATCCCTGCTGAGAGGAGTGCAGCATTTTCATGGGCTCGCAATACGAGAAGTGGTTGGTTCTATTTGCTACCTTATTAGCAACCATCATGTCATCCATGCAGATTGGAAAGCAGCTAGCAATATTTGATGTACAACCTTTTGTCTATCTGGTATGGTAGATGCCACTGAGGTGGCAGTGACAAAAGGTTCTTACGTCTGTTGGAGGTAATGGTGAAACAGGGCTGGACTAGGTTGAGGAAACCTTCCTGCTATATGTTTTTCTGTATGTATTAGCTAACAGGCAGGGTTGCAGTGGGTGGGGCTAGAGGCAGAGGTCCCAGATTTTCCCTTTTCTAGTGTGCAGCAAGGTAGAAAACTCATTCCCTAATCTTGTTTTTTTAAAAAAAAAAATGCCCAAGTCTCTGTCTGCTGCCAGTATCCCAAGAAAAGAACAAGCTGACTTGTAGGCAATTCATGACTGTCTGTGCCAACTCTACAAGTGAATTTTCAATTGTCTATATCATGGAGTCACTATCTCCTATTTGCCTGAAATTTGAGAGGAAGGGTCCCTTAGGTGACAGATACAATCCTGATTTTGGGAGTGGACTTTTATATCCATAAATGTACTTCCACTGAAAGCCATGAAAACAACTGTCAGACTTATTTCTCAATCTTCCTAGTTTATTTTTGTTTTAAGAAGGGTGAGCGGTGGCCTAGAATAATGGTTCCCAAGTTTTTTAGGATGGTGACCCACACATCCAAATTTACTTTGTATATTTGTATGATGATCCATCCAGGGCTGGCCTAAAGTTTTTTGGTGCCCTAGGCAAACTATAACCTTGGCACTCATTTATTCCAGCATTCCATTTTCCACAGTGCCCAGCCAGAAGTTTTTGAGAAACCAACAAGCATCACACAGAGGGTACAGCAGCCCCTGTTATGAACCCCAACCTCCTTCTCCGCTCCCAGCTGGGGCAGAGCTGGATTTTGAAGAGGTGCACTTGGAGGCACTGGGTTGAGGAGAGACAAAGATGGCAGTGAGGAGTTCTTCCCATGTAGTTCTTGGTTGCCTGATGCCTTTTTTTCTCATTATTTCTGTCACAAAGGAGGGAGAGATGAGAATGTGAGAAGCTGGCAAGGAGGTAAGAAAGAGAAGGATGGAAAGGGCAGGAGTTGTCATTAGGGAGGGCTGGCCTGTGACCCACATTCAAAGGCTTCACGGCCCACTTTTGGGAAACACTGGACTAGTTACCAAAAGTTCTCAGGTTGGCCCTGAAAAAGATCTCTTTAGGACTCTTGGTTTTATTTTTTATTTTTTTCCTCTTTAGTCACTCACCTTTATTGGCATGTACAGATACTACAAACAGCAGTTGAACAGAGAAGGTTACAGAGCCAACTATATAAAAGTTTATGTGGCATTTAAAGAAGAAAATTAATACTATAACATTTCCTGATGGACTCTTATTGCAAACAGTAAAAACAGGGCTACCTTCTCAGTAACTTTGGGTAAGCAATCATTCAGAAGACAATAACCTTGATATGATAAGAAAGGCCCAACATTCCACCTAAAAACAAGTTTAAATGTTTAGCATAAAGGTCTGCAAAGAAACAATAAAGGAGAATATGTGACATTGATTCAACGCAGCCAGAATTACAGAGACAGGTCCTAGCCAAGAATGCAGCCTTATTAAACCTACCATATAAGACCGCTCATGGCATAGCATTGAATCTTGCCAGGAAGAAGGGAAGTTGTAAAAGGGATAAGTTAGAAGCCATCTGACCTGTAGTGACAGGAACCTCAATACTAAGAGGGGAACAGGACTTGTTAGCCAAATTAAAGAGCTTTTGAGCTTCAGTGTCAAGGATTCTGTGTTTAAGTAACAAATATGCATTCGTGAAAGGAAGCATGGCCAGTGAATCTAGGGAAATGCAAAAAGTCAGGACTTCCCCCCTCAACATTTATTTATTTATTTATTTATTATTTGTATTTAGAGCCTGCCCATCCCGCAAGCGGGCTCAGGGCGAGTAAAACATACAATCAATACAATTAAAATTAAACAATTTAAACAATTTGAAAATAATAAACATTAAAACACAGTCACACTTCTAACAAATCAGCTGGCTGTGTGGGTTCCCTGGCATATTATTTGGATTGATAGGTAGGTGAGTGGGTGGGTGGGTGACAACCACCTCAGGGAGGCCATATAGAGACATTCGCTGCCTCAACCAAAGGCCTGGTGGAACAGCTCCATCTTACAGGCCCTGTGTCTTACAGGCTCTGCCATCTGACAGGCCCTGCAGAAGATCCTGCAGAGCCCTAATTTTGACTGGGAGCATGTTCCACCAGGCATGGGCCAGGGCAGAAATAGCCCTGGCCCTGGTTGAGGCAAGGCGGACGTCCTTTGGGCCGTGGACAACCAGGAGATGTTGGTCCATAGAGCATAACACTCTTCGGGGCATATATGGGAAGAGGCAGTCCCTCAGATATGTGGGTCCCAGGCCATATAAGGCTTTAAAGGTGATTATCAGTACCTTGAAGTGAATCCAGAAGTCAACTGGCAACCAATGCAGTTGGCAGAGCATCTGCTGGATGTGAGCCCGCATAGGCATCAATGTCAGCAGGTGCGCCACCGTATTTTGCACCAGCTGTAATTTCCAGGTCAGCCTCAAGGGTAAGCCTACATAGAGCGAGTTACAGTAATCAAGCCTGGAAGTGACCATTGCTTGGATCACTGTAGCTAAGTCCTGGGAGGAGAGATATGGTCTCAGCAGCCTTATCTGCTTAAGATGGAAAAATGCAGATCTGGCAACAGCCGTAACCTGGGCCCCCAAAGAAAGACAGGCATCCAATGACAGCCCCCAGAGTGGAAAGACAGTCCCTAGGGGTGGAGCCTCAGCAGTGGGTGTTGCCTTCTGACACACTTCTGGTGATAACAGGGAATGCTAATTAGTTATGCTAATGAGCTCCTGCACATCTTTTTTGTTAACTGACCCCTGATAAACCATACAGTGATATCAGGCATAGAAGGAACCTCCACATGACAGGCACCCGAAACAGTGGTCCCATTTTTTTTGAAGCTGTTTGAAATCATAGCTTGGTATAGTTATTAACATGACAATTCCTCTTTCGTTTAATACATATTTGTAGCTGTCTCTTAAGTTTAAAATATTCTATGGAGGGGTTGGGTCACCAGAATCATGGTAATAGCAATAAACATTGCATAATTGAGTTTTTAGCTCTCTGCATTCCCTGTCAAACCATAGATGTAAAGATTTGTTGTCCCTTTTATTTTTATTAGCAGGATTTATGCACAGTGACTTAGAAATATGTGAAATTAGTGCATTATAAACCACTAACATTCAGTTCAGTCCCATCGATTAGGGAAGCTTTATACTCAAGAAGAGGGCTTGTTTTAAGTAGTTGTTGAGTTTTCTGTACGGTAAAATCATTCCATAAAATTCTAGGAAGTAAGTCTGACTCAGGGAACTGGGATGGAAAACAGCAGGAAACTCTATCTAGGTTGCTAATATTAAGAAACATAATAAGTGGGAGATGATCACTAATAGTGATTGCCCACCATAAAATTAGATACATAAGATTTCAAAACGGGGAAGCTAAAAAGTAGTCAATTACACTACGAATCTATACTTAAAAGTGTTCAGGAGAAATGGCATAAAGAAGGATTAACCTTAGAAACAACCTTAAAAAAACTAATGATGGGGATTAAAAAGATTAAATTTGATAAATTTAGAGAAATGGAGCTGAAATGCTTCACTAAATGGTATCGGACGCCAGCGCAACTAGCTAATATGATACCCGGGGTGAGTTCGAACTGTTGGCACTGCAACCAGGCAAAAGGCTGGTATTCACATATGTGGTGGGAATGTGTCAAAGTACAGGAGTTTTGGAAGAAAATACTGGACAGGGTCAAGGATAAAATAGGAGTATCAATACCAATAGATATTAATTTAATGACACTAGGCACTATGAAGAGCGAGACAGTAGAACTTAAATATCAAGAAGTATTCAAGGCAATGATATTAGCTGGGAAAGCAGTTATAGTATTAGGATGGAAAGATAAGAACAAGTGGACTATGGAGAATTGGAATAACTATCTTTTTGAATACATCCAATCAGATATCGTTTCCCTGATGACGGAGGAGAACACCTGGGAAGAAAAGAAGAGGAAGACAAAAGAAAAATGGTCGCCATATTTCGAATGGATCAGAGAGGATAATGCCGAGAAGGATACCCAATGGAAACTTTGGACTTTGTGCCCGTGGTTGAAGCAATGAAGAACAGAAGAAAAGGGGAGGGAGGACTGAGGGGGGGAAGGGGGAAGGGGGGAAAAAAGGGGGAAATATATGTACAAGGATGAAATGATGAATATGAGATATCGAGTTAAAATAAAAAAGACATTTGCAAAAAAAAATACAACCCGTTGCTGAAATAAATGTAAAGTCACCAGAATTAGGGGAAATAGGGAGCCTATTAATCCAAATTCTATTAAATTGAAAATAAAACCTAAGAAAGTGGGTATCAGCCAAATTGGTATGGCTATCTTTAGAATACCTTGTGAATGAAAGAATGGAAGGATGAGTATCATTCTGATTAATTTCTAAAGCCTTCAAAACATTGAATTATCTGTGCCTATTCTTGTATTGAAGTACCTTGCAATAATTATTTTGGCTGAGAGGAATTGCTCCTCCAGATCTTTCATAAGAGTGGTAAGGCGATCCCAATATTGGGAAAGAGCCGAACCACCCAGGGAGGAGGGGGCATATACATTCACAATTATCAGAATGAGATGGTAGCATGATGATTTCAAGTTTTTAAATGCAAGGAAACAAAAAGGGCCAACCCTGATTGGAAACATCCTTTGGGATTGATCTTAAAGGCTGAAAGAAAGAAGGATTTGAATCCTTCAAGATAAATCTGGGTTTGGGACCTATTTCCTTAAGAAGCACTACATCAAAACCCTTAAGATAATTTAAGAAGTCGTTGTCACTAGCCTTGTTCCTCCACCCTGCAATAGTCCAAGAAAAAATTTAACTTCCGCAGGTGGAGGGTGATTTAAACATCAATCAGCCACAGTTAAAAGGTCAGAAGAATTGTTGGTATCATCATATATGCAGCTGTTGTCTGCGCCACCTTTGGTGTGTTTTACTGTTCAGCAGTTATTTTGTCGGTCCTCACCACTTCCTTCACACCATGGAACATTCTTTATTTTTAAAGGGGATGTGTATTTCAAGAGTCGATGTCACTGGAGTTCTCACAGAATTTTGTTGAGAACAAGGAGGACTAATTGGCACAGTTTGTGACCAAGGAGTATTATAGACCTCGTGGTCAAAGATATTCTCATGTAGGCCTCAAGTCTGTCCACAACTACTGCTTATTCAGGCACAGGGATGGTATTCAAGAGGTTTAGACTATCTTTATCCAAGATGTTGGTGTCCATAGCTGAGTCCTCAGGGGATACAGATGGCTTCTGGGGCATCACTTTTGATATCACTTTTTCTGAATCCCTGGCTATGAGTGAGTTCAGGGTTGAGCTGATAAACACACAAGCAGGAAAGAGCCCTTTTAATTTGAAGACGTTTTTACAAATAGAATTATAGGAATTTTAGGGCTCTTAAATGACAGCAAAACCTTTTGGGTTTGCATAGGATTATAGAAGAGAAGAAGAGATTGGATTTATATCCCACCCTTCACTACCCAAAGGAGTCTCAGAGCGGCTTACAAACTCCTTTCCCTTCCCCTCCCCACAACAGACACCCTGTGAGGTGGGTGGGGCTGAGAGAACTCTGACACAAACTGCTCTTTTTCAAGGACAGTTGTGCCAGAGCTTGTGACTGACCCAAGGTCACATCAGTAGGTGCAAGTGGAGGGGGGGGGAATCAAACCCGGTTCTCCCAGATTAGAGTCCGCACACTTAACCACTACACCAAACTGCCTCTCTTATTCAGGAGTTCCACAGTTACTATATCCACAAACCCAATTATTATAAAATTTACAAAATTCATATCCCACCTTTCTGCCCACAAAAGCCACCAAGGCATCTAACAATTTGAAATATACAAGATAAAATCACGTTTTAAAAGCATTAAAATCACTCCCCGAAATGCACATAAAACAATTTAAAAATGAGTTAAAACATGTGCAAAACATAAAAAAGCAATTAAAATATTGGATAGAAAGGTATCACTGGGGGAATGCCAAATGATACATAAGGTCTTTACCTGCTGGTGGAAGATGCCAACAGAAAGGGGCAGATCAATCTCTCTGCAGAGAGAAAGCAGAGCTTTAGTCCCAAGCCTCTCCTGGGTTGACACCCATCTAATTTCAGAAGGCAGGGTCTCTGAAGATGACCATAGTGGTTGGCCAGTTTCATAAAGGAGCAGGTCCCAAACCATACATGGCTTTGAAGGTAAAGATGAGCAGTAGTACCCAAAAATAAACTGGGAGCTAGTGCAAATGGCCCAAGACTGGAATGATATGTTCCTTACAATCCACTCTCGTCAACAATATACAGTTTTTCAGTGAAAATGCATACTGGAACATGAGAAAAGGCTTTTTTGATATTGTTTAGCTATTTCTTGTTACCATAAATACTCAACTAAACCTTTGTTTTGGCATCTAATTATCACTTTACAAGGTCTGTCTGATACCTAGAACTAATAGAGAATCCAGGATCCTTGAAAACATGGACACACACATCCTGTGATGAATCCTACTCCAAGACAAGTACAACACTAACAGAGCCAAGTGTAAATACTGTTGGCAATCAGAAAGTGCCTGAACCACATAGGGAGCCCATTTCCCCTTCCCCAGAGTAACAGGTGACTGCAGCTGTCATAACACATTGTGGCCCAGAGGTGTCCAGCAGCCATTGTGATTGCCTAATGAGTTAATTTCATTTTTATATGAGGATTTATATCTGTTGATAATTTGGATGTTAAAATATGTTCTACTAGCAGATCAATAGCTAAACTGTTGTATTTGTGGGAAAACTTTTTATCAGTTTTGCAGTACAAGATTTTAAAAAACGAACTGAGTAATTATTGTGTACAAAGTAACCATTAGAGCATGATGGCTGAAGTACTGAAGACAATGACTCCTAATAGGTAATTGGTTGAAGTAATGCCTTGTTGCAGACTTTAGAAATATATCTAAACAATGTCCTCTTTTAGGAAATGGGAATGGAGAAAGGAAGTACATCCCAAGCCAGTTATGCCTGTTATACTAAAAAAAAACATACTGAGAAACTTGAAGTGAAGCACAAAGTGGATTGCATCCAGACTAAATTTACCATTAGTTGAATTGAACTTTCCTGCCTGTACTTCCCACTGCAGCTTACTGGCCTCCATGAAATGAATGACATGAGGAAAGTCTGAAGTGGAAAGGGGGAAGTGACAGAAATTGCCCCTTCCCTTTTGTTAGCAGAAAATTTAGTCTGGATCCAACCCAATGAATTTCAGGGTGATGATTTTTCTATAATTAGAATTACCTGTGTGCTTGCTTATGCATCAATGTAATGCCTATATGTTTGTAAATATACAGAACATTACAAATATATATGTGTGTGTGTGTGCTCTCTTCACAAAGGAAATGTACCTTGTAAACATTTTCCCTGAACTTCTCAACATTATCGGGAAAAGGGAAGCATAATGAGTTATTCAACTCTGAAAATAATACATTTTGGAAGAGATGGTGTTTTATTTTTAAAATCTCATAATCTCATAATCTTCTTTTTATAAGAAATATCACTAGGTCCTGGCTTGCCTGGAATCTAGTATTCCAAGATGAAGTACTGAAGCAAACCTGTCATTCATACCATGCAGCTGTTAACAATATGTGGAGGCTAATCTTGCACACCTGTACTAGGGCAAAGCTGTCTTTTGAGACAATGTGAAGAACCCACTAAAATGACAAAGGCTTCCCTGTGGGCTGATTGCACAGTTTTCTACTTGTTTGCATGCCCTGGGGATGCATGCTAAAACTTAAGAAATGTTTATCCAGATGTTTAGCTACAGGAGAGGCATTGTGCAAGTGGATAACAATGGTCTCTGAAGGCAACTAATTTTTGGTTTCTGTATTTTAGTATTTTCTAAAAAAAATCTTCAAATATTGGTTACTGGTGTAACTTACTATTCAGTATTACACCCTGGAAATTTCTTTCTCTCTCTTTAAACTGTTAATGATGTATGTTGTTTATATGGACAGATACACCCATAAAATAGGATTTTTTGTAGTCAACAGAAAACCAAACCATGACCTGCTTATCTATATTGTATATGATGAAAAGTACCACTGCTGCATTATGGAAGACTAGTTATTATTTATTTAATTTTTAAAAATTTCGCTCTCACAAGGGCCGCTAAGTTGGCTAACAATTTAAAACATGTATGATGTTGCAGTTATCCAAAACAAAGTTAGTATCTAATGCTGTATTTACACATTACAGAGTATGCAGGTATGTGTAACAATCAGGTGTGAATAGTTCTCTGCCCAGGAGAGGCCCCCTGGACTGCCTGCTGACCAAAGAAACGAGTCTGGTGGGTACACAAGAGAGGCCCTTTCCAGTGGCAGGCCCACAATTACAGAACATCCTCCCCAGGGAGGTGCACCTGGCCCCGTCCCTCTCGATATTTAGGAGACAGATGAAGACAGTTTTATTCATGCCTACTAGCAGTTTTAAATTATAGATTTTAACTAGTGGTATATATATATGTTGTTGTTGCTATTATTTACATTGTAAGCCACCTTGAATTCCTGTGAGGTAGAAAGGTGGCTCATAACTGTTTTAAATAAAATAAATAAATACAATAAATAAAAATGGCTATGCATGTGATGCTCAATTTGGATTCTGACTTGGACACACATGGAGAAGTGTTTAAGCATTCCCCACCCCACCCCACTTTTTTCTGACTTGATACAAGCCAAATTGAAAGATACCCCCCACACAGACCATTTCAGTTTGTGAAAACGGCACAAATGGAAACTTTATCTGTCAGTAGAGATTTTGAACAATTTATTTTTTAGCAAGAGTGAAAATATTTTAGAAAAAACTTGTGAACCTAAGCCAACATAGTAAAATCACAATACTTTTTGTTTTTGCTTGTGTGAGAGAAGGGATATTAGTGTAACACTCACTAATTCATTGCAATATAACAACACATTTTATTATCATCAACCTGATCTCACAATTCCTTGGCCCTCTTACCTTGTGGCATCCAGGTTGTGTGCCACTGAGAGGCTAGGGTGTCACTGTGTGTGAAGGGGCATGACCCACTTGTGGTGAACCCTAGCACCTGTCCTTTTATGTTTTCCAAAATATGTCCATTGGTCAGACCCTCATATACACCCCCTGAACTCCCCAGTGGTCTGATTCACTGAAAGTGAATTTTCTGTGCATGAGCATATATGGAATAAATATTCACTATCCTCCCAATTCCTAATCCCTCCACAGCATGGCTAGGTGTGTGGTATCTCTGTGTGGATGTGCAGCTAGATGTTTGGATGAGCTTTAACAGTAGTCCGAGATCTCTACAAGATAAAATATCTTTATTTCTAATTAAACACTCTCTACAGACAAATATAACACATAGGCAGTGTTCAGACTGGCAATCTGAAGTGCTAGGGAGTCGTGGCAAAGAAAACCTGGAACAGACCCGGAATGGCTTGGTAGCGGTATTTCCGTTCACACCGCAGTGAATGAAGCAGGAGGATACCGTGGAGGAAGCGCAAGGGAGTGTTCACACTGTTGGGCCACCCTGGTGGGCTTTTAGCGGCTGTTTCCTTGCTGGGCTGCATGCGCCCATCTGCATGGGTGCATGGGTGCAGCAGCAAATAGGGCAAGATCGCGCAGGCCCCGATGGCGCCTGCTTGCGGAAACAGCCGGTGCCTATTATCAATGACTGCGGGTTGTTCCCGCCTTAGCAGCGCTTGCGTTCACACTCAGGGAACTGGAATCAACCCGCTTTACACACGGTTTGCTACCACTTTCACCTGGTATCAAACTTGGGAGGGAAGCAGCACAAGATGGCTTGTGTACGGCTGGGGGACGCCTGACAGATGTGCTTGTGTGAACCCGCTCCTTTAATCCACTACTAAAACGCTACTGAAACGTTTGGCTGCCGGGCCAAACTGCCAGTCTGAACTCGGCCATAGTATGGGAATTTGAATATACATAGCAGAATACAGTACAGGTGATACAGAGATTTAGGAAAATAAGAGGTAAAAAAGAGAACATATACTTATTGCTGAGTTACCTTGGCATCCCTATTCAATTAAGGGGTGCAAGGCAACAGGAACAACAACAAAAAGTGCAGAGTTATTTTTGTTTAACCGTGTTCCTCTGGACTTGGGTACCTTGTACTGAGTGATCTGAACATTTAATTCTTTCCTACCCAGAGGGATTCTGTGTGTCCAATTCATAACTAGGGGCTAAATTACCCCCTTCCCATCATGGATTCCTTTGGTGCCATCCCATAGGCTGCTGGTTCTGGGGCTCCAAGCCAGGATATTAAAAACAATCTATCTTGCCTCTTACTGACATTGTGGCAAATGGTCCCCCCATCCCTTCATCTATCACCATATTTTTTTTTTCTTCCCATAGTGGATAGGCCAGGCTAAAGGGGTCTCAAAGTCGCTTGTAGTTGCCTTCTCCTTCCCACAACAAGCAACTTGTGAGGCAAGTGGAGCTGGGAGAGTTCTGCAGGAACTGTGACTGGCCCAAGGTCAACCACAGGCTTCATGAGGAGGAGTGGAGAATCAAACTGGTTCTCCAGATTAAGGTCCGCCACTCTTAACTACCACACCATGTTGGCTCTAGCAGCAAGTACAGTCAGGTGCTTGAATTTTGATGACACCTTTGAACAGGGATGGACTCTTTCAACCATAAGGTACCACAGAAATGTTGGGTGGGGGTAATTAGGGTGTGATGGATGTTGCATATTTTCATGGTACAGTTTACATTTGCATATTTAATGTCCAAATAATAATGTTGTAAATTATCACATTTAATATAAGAAGAGGAAGGACAGACAACACTAATAGCTTTTACAGAAAGCAAAATAGACAGAATTAAATGTATTTTATTACATAGATATCATTTCCCCCCATAAAGTAACATTAATCTTTAAGAAATAGGAGAAGGGAGGGAGGGGAAATACATTTGTTATGTGCTTTTTAAACTTTTTTCTAGTTGTTACAGACAGATCTGTTGTAACATTTGGTTTTGGACAGAGGCATTTAACATATCTGAAGATAACATCAACATTCCTTCACGGGGAGGTTTCTAATTCAAATATAATTTTCTAATTGTCCCTGATGAGTGATTGTTCACCTTCTATGTTCCCCAATATGTAATACTTAGGAAAAAGTCACTGGTTTTAATAGAATTTATTTGCAAATAAGCATCATATGACCATTGTTGTAGCTATAATACGACTAAAGAATGATACAGGATTCTTGGAAATTAAATATTATTGAAGTCTTTTTTGTAGCATTAGATAGTACCCTATACTATAAAGAGATTAGGGAAACATATTCAAGTTGTGGTGAGCTGACTACATAGTTAGTTAAATAAGAAAAAAAAAAGAACATTTAGATCCAGGATCACTTTAAGTTTTATTTTCTTTGAGATTCTTTGTCATTATGACACACAAAATACATAATATTTTGAGAGGAAAGCTGGGTTTTTATTCAAGAAACATTTTTGTAACAAAATATGGAAAACCTTGAAAGGGAACAGTTTCTTTTTATTAGCAATGTATGTTAAAGACAACATTGTAATTTTACTATTTTATGTTAAAATTGATAGTTATTGTTTACATTGATATGTGGTTTTCTCTCTTTTCCCCTTCTGTAATATTCCTCTTTGTTTTGTTGTTTTATTACTTTATATTTTTAAAACACCGTACCTTCTCAGAAGTAGGGATTTTTTTAACACATATTTTGTGTTATTTTAAAGGGACCTAAAATTGTGTTTATATAAAAATAATGAGTAATGAGATGAATGAGCTTCTTCTTTAGCAAAAATCATACTAAACTCCAGTCAAGCTCTGGTAAAAGTCATACTAAATTAATATAATGCTTGACTATACAGGGTCCCAAATCTTTTGTGGAAATCAACAAAATAGCTAAACACTGAGTATGGCAATTCTATGCATTTTTTTCCTAAATAACTTCAGCGTGACTGATTGTCACATGATACACCAGGCCAAAAGCCAACTCTACCCTATAGTTCTCTATGAACTCTTTCTTCAGACAGAATACTCCCCACTATAGGGAGCAGGTAAACTCCCCTCCAATTCTTCTGATCTGTAAGAACACCCTTTTTTGGCATCTTGACAATGATGCTCTGCTTTCAGTCCTTGGGAACAGTCTCTTTTTCCCATACTTCATTGAATAGGTCAGCTAGTTTAGTAGCTGAAGAGTCACCCAGTGTTTTGCATTTATTAAATTCCTGTTCAGCAGCTATACCTTCTTTATCTGTTTAATTGAAGCCAGGAATTCAGTAATCAACTGGAACTGTTTTAATGAACTGTCTTGATTGAGTATCAGGGTGGTAGTAGAACTAAGTCCATAAGAACTTCTTTGAAGTATTCTATCTATCTCATTAAGTCTTCCATTTGGAAGTCAACAGTTTTATATCATATCCCTTATCAGCATATCACCACCTGTTTCAATAAACTCATATAGCCAAATAGTAATTCAAAAATGTCTTACTGTTGGTAAATCTCAACTGCAGCTGCCAAGTCTGTGGCATTGCTTCACTTGCCTTTCAGTGAAATTAGTTTTATCCAGTTCAAACTTGGCCTTACTTTTATTTCACTTTTGCTTTTCATCCTTTGACACTTTTAACACTTTTAAGCATGTAACATGATTTAGAATCCAGATATAATAGGCTTTAATTCAAGTTACTTCATTTTTAGATCGTTATACAGTTGTTCTAACAGGGGTCATTTCATAGAAAAAGAAGTGCAGGAGCTCATTAGCAAAACTCATTAGCATACCCTATTTGCATATGCCACACCCCCTGATCTAAGAGATCTCTAAGATCCAAGCCCTTTCTGCCTTGTCCTAGGCTCCCCCGGGCTTGGCAGGAGGGGGAGAAGGCTGAAAGGGGCTTGGATCTCTCAGATCCTAGCCCTTTCTGCCTTGCCCTAGGCTTCTGCAGACTTGGCGGGGGGGGGGAGAGACAAGGCTGAAAGGGGCTTAGATCTAGGAGATCCAAGCCCTTTCAGCCTTGCCCTTGACTCCAGTGGGCTTGGCGGTGAGGGAGACAAGGTTGAAAGCCTTGCCCTTAGCTTCCACTGGCTTGGGTGGGCAAGGGGGGAGAGACTAGGCTGGAAGGCACTTGGATCTCTCTTAGATTCAAGCCCTTTCACCCTTGCCCTGGGCTCCTGCCAGCTTGGGGGGGGGGAAGGAAAGGCATTGAAACATCCCCCCCTTCCCTCCCCTCTCCAAGTTTCTCCACACTAGTGGAGAAGCTCAGATAGGGATGGGAGCAAGGGGAAGCATGCTTCCATGCCTGCCCTTCCTTCCCCAGCTGGAGAACCAAAGGGAAGGCATGCAAGCATGCCTGGGTTGCCTGCCTGATCTTCTCCAGGTGCCCTGCACCCATATCGGGAAGGGAAAGAAAGGCATTTAAACCCCACACCCCACTTCCGCAAGTTTCTCTGCAAAAGCGGCGGGTTGGCTGGGGAAGGGAAGGGCAGGCATGGAAGCCTGCCAGTCTGCTGGCCTCCCCCACCACCCCCCGCACTGGAGTGGGGGTGCATCTGCCATCCCCCACACTGGAGTGCCCAAGCCGCCCACAGCCTGGGCAAGCTCTGCTCCCCCCCATCTGAAACAAGCCTCCTACATTTACCTTCCCTTCCTTCTGCCTGGTGGCAGCAGCAAGCAGAGGCAGCATGTGCTGCTTACTGCTCCTCCTGACCCGACTGAGGGCTTCTGGGGGTGGGACTTGCCACTGCCGCCATATATGCCCTGGGCATTTACTGCCAGTATGCCCTTTCTGCTCGTTCCAGCTCGAAATGAGCCCTGGTTCTACAGTTTTGGAATGTCTTCCTATAGCATTTGATTAAGAAATGCTAGTATTCTCACATGGTATGACTTTTGATGGTCTGTGTCATTTTAGATGGCAGATCTCATTTGCTCTGATATGAAAAATATCTTTGCACATAGAAAATTAGTGTGCAAGCTAGGCTTGTACCCAAACTTGATTTGTGCAGGATTTCTCCAGATGTTGGGGTGCATTTAAATATTCTGTTCCCACTTACAGAATTAGTAAAGTCCAGCGATCTGATATATATATAAAAGCTCTAATACATTGGCACTTTCCAGCTCTCCCATTGGATGTGCTGTGCGATCCATCAGCCATTGGCCCATCAACCGTCACTTAAGAGTACTCACGTGCCATTGGCTGGGGGCTGGGTCCACTCCTCTTCCCCACCTACTGCCAGCCTGACCACTTCCCTGACAGAATAAATTGCCAAAATGGCTGTCTCTCCTGATGAAGAGACTTGTAACTTTCCTTCTCCTGCTTGGCTCCTGTGGGGCTAACGTTTCCCTCAGTGGCTGTTGCTAGGCAACCAAGCTTGGTTCTGTAAGTAAAAAAGGCAAAGACAGGAGGCCCATTCCAGGCCTACTTTGGCCATGGTGGGGAACTCATTGGGGAGAGGCCTCAGCTGAATAGAATCCTATAGAGTCCATCCTCCAAAGCAGTTATTTTCTCCAGGGGGAGAGAGAGATCTGTTGTCTGGAGTTCAGTTGTGATACCAGGTGATCTTCAGGCTTCACCTGGAGGTTTATATCAAACAAAAAAACACTGTGATAAAAATTGCAATGACATTTAATAAATCTATGAACATAAAATTATATTACAAATGAAACGTTTACAATATTACTAAGGAAATTCTAACATTCTCAAGGAAAAGTCCATCATCCTCAATGAGCACCCGGTTATAAACTCATTTCACCAATCTTCCTCAGGAGTAATCCTATTATATTGAAAGGTGTCAGCTTCTTGATACAGCTTAACTTCTTTTTTACTTTCTTCAAATTATCTTCTGGTTCCATTTTTAAATTATTACAGCTTAACCGCTTTTTTACTTTCTTCAATTATCCTGGAACAAACATGGTTATTTAGAATGGAAAAAAAACATGAAGCTGAATAGAATATTGTTTTGTTATAATTTTTTTTAAAATTATTAATAATTTTAAACTTTTAACTAACTTCTAGTTCCATTTCAAGTGTTTGAATTAGAAGCAAGCCAGTTGAGGATGATGAACTTTTCCTTGAGAATGTTAGCATTTCCTTAGTAATATTTTAAAAGTTTCATTTGTAATATCATTTTATGTTCATAGATTTATTAAATGTCATTGTCATTTTTCTTACAGTGTTTGTTTGTTTGATATATTTCCTTGTAACTGTGATCCCTTTTTTGGTTTATTCACCTGGAGGTTGGCTATCCTAGGTCTGACTTGATGACACCTGACTGGCAAGACTTTATGAAACCTGGATGCTTGCTCCTGTTCACCAGTAGCAGCCCCCCTAGGACAGTCACTGTTGTGTAGCAGTTAATGCTTCAGAGTAGAGTCTGCGGGACCCAGGTTATTGCTGTGGAAGCTGAATGGGACCAGTCACAGACTTTCAGCTAACCTACCTCACAGATCAAAAAGGGAGAAGAGAATGAAGTAAGCTGATTTGGTCCCCACTTTGGAGAAAGACTGTACGTTTCCTAGATAGAGGCTGCAGGGAGTGGGGAGGAGTTGGAAACCTGAGGTCAGAGGGGCAAATAACAGTAGTTTGACAGTTGGCTGGGAAGAAGATAGGATTGCCATCTCCAGGTTGGGGAATTCCTAGAGATTTGAAGGGTGAAACCTGGAGAGGGTGGGGTTTGAGGAGGGGTAGGACCTCAGACAGGTCCACAGACTTCACCCTCCAAGCCAGCCATTTCCTCCTGGGAAACCATTGTTGCCAATCTCCAGGTGAGGGCTGCAGATCACTTAGAATTACAACAGCTTTTCAGATGGCGGAGATCAGTTCCCCTGGAGAAAACAGTAGATTCTGTGTCATTATACCTTGCTGAAGTTGCCACAGCAAATTGATGCTGAGTGCCCAAGGCTAAGGCACCCATCCAGAGCCTCTTTCTAGAGCTTGTTGAGTTTATTTCCACAACAGGCCTTATTCCTATTAATGTATAAAAGCCAAGGTATGCTGGCAATGACTCATCTACTCTCCCATTGGCCACTGGGGAAGCTGCCTTGGCATCTATTGGCCCATCCTACTGGTTGCTCCATTCGTATACCCCCACTTTTGATGGATTGCACCTTGGGAGTTGTAGTTCTCAGCTGGTCTTACTGCAGCCATAACAAAGGGAAGTAGAGCTACAGTTTCCAAGCTGGGAGTCCCAAGAGGCTGTGGAGCATTAGCAGGGAGTCAGTTGAAGTGTTAACCAGTTAAACAGGAATTGGAGGGAAAGGGAAGGCCTGGACATCTCCCTGAATTACAATTGATCTCCACACTACAGAGATCTGTACCCAAGGAGAAAACGGTTGCTTTGGAGGGTTAGCTCTATGGCACTATATTTCACTGAAGTCCTTCAACAAACCTGGCCCTCCTCTAAGTATTGCCAACCTCCAGGTGGCACCTGGAGATATTCAGTCATTGCAACTGATCTCCAGATGACCAAGATCATTTCTTTTGGAGAAAATGGCTGCTTTGGGCAGTGGACTCTATGGCATTATATCCTACTGACCTCCTCACCCCAAACCCTGCCCTCCCCAGGCTCTACCCCTCAGATCTACAGGTATTTCCTAACCTAGAGTTGGCAACCCTGTAACTGGCTACAGAAGCACTTTCCAGACCCTTGGAACCCAGAAAACATGGCACAGGAGGATGTGCTTTTCTACTTTATCTGCCACTGCACAGCCCCAAATCAATATAAGCCAACCTCCAGGCAGCACCTGGAGATCTCCAGCTATTACAACTGATCTCCAGATGACCAACATCAGTTCTCCTGTACAAAATGCCTGCTTTGAACAGTGGACTCTATGCCTGCTGAGGTCCCTCCCCACCTCAAACCCTGCCCTCCCCAGGCTCTACACCTCAAATCTACAGGTATTTCCCAACCCAGAGTTGACAAACCTGTACCTGGCTACGGAACCGCTTTCCAGACTCTTGGAATCCAGAAAACATGGTATAGGAGGAGATGCTTTTCTACCTTAGCTGCCACTGCATAGTCCCAAATCAACATAAGTCAGGGATGGAGGGAACCATACCTGTTACCATGTGGCTCTCCTCCCATACTACCCACTTGGGGCAGCAAAATGACTTGAGACAGCTCTACCTTATAGCTAAGCAGAAGGAAATAAACATGGCTCACCTCCCCTTCCCTCCACCGCCCCACCAGCCACAGCCAGGCCACTCACCTGTAGCCTCTTTCTATAGCTTGTTGTATTTATTTCCATAACAGGCCTTATTTCTAGTAGATACATAATGTAAAGCTACTTATGTCTCTTGACTCATAAGAAAACTGTACCATACTTTTTCCTTGTGATTTGGATTAAAAATCTTAGTTTCATTCCTCTTACACAACTATGATCACTACTTAGGGTTCCCATTCCCCTGACGAGGGCAGGGGTTTGCCCGCTTCTGCAGCCCCCGGTCTGTGGGCCCCGATTTGGTTGGTGGGGGGAACTCTGCCTCCAAAGCGTCTTGTTTGTGCCAATGTGCCTAGTGCAATGATGTCCCTCAGAGCTGACGTCATTGTGCCAGTTACGTTGCCGGGGGTACTACAGAGTTTTTCGTTAAATGATAGAGGGTCTCCTGCAATGTGCCCTGCACAACATCATCACTTCCGGGTGACGTCATCACGCATGCACCAAAGAGGTTCCGGAGAAGTACCAGAACACCCCACCCTCAGCAACCAGGTAAGACCTGGCAACCGTATCACTATTGATACGTGATCACTAAAAATATTGTGTAATATTTTTGGTGTCATCAGCCTGAAATGTAGAATGTGCAAACTGCTCACCAATGAATTCTGCTCTACAGTATTCTGGATGTTTTCATGAAAAATAACAAAATACAGTTCTGTCAAAATTCACTGATCATTAGACAGGGAAGAGAAAATATAGTGTGCTCTTCAACCAGAACTAAGATCATACCATACAACAGTGACCTTTAAAAGTGCGAAATTTGAAAGACCCTTCAAAAAGAACAAATTTACATTTCTTCCAACACATCTAGAGTGAAGGAATTCTATTACAAGAGGCACCACAACTGAAAAGGCCTTGGTAGAGGGAGAGCCTGAGGTGGAAATGCTAGAATGAGTAAAGGAATAAAATTAACAAGGGGGGGACCTGCGATACTCGCGGGAAGGGGGGCAGTCTCTCTCTTTCCAGGCTTCACCTGGAGCTTGGCAGCCCTATGGAATAGAGAGAAGCAGCCCCTCTCTTGACACCTTGTGTTCTGTGCCTGAAACATCCGTGAAATTTTGAAGAATGTGCTCAGTAAGAGAGAAAACAAATCCCAGTCAGGACAGAGCTTGGCAAATCCATCGATTCTAAGTTCATCCCCTAAATAATCTCTCTCTCTCTCTCTCTCTCTCACTCTCTGTCTCTCTCTTTCTTTTTTTTCACGTGAACCAACTCCTACCTTGGCAAATGGCAAAGCTCAAGAAGACCCACACGGAGGCAGCGGTGGGCAGAGTTGGGGAGGTGGTGGCGCCCTGTCTACAGCAGAGCATTGCAGGCAAGAGCCTGTTGGATGGGCTGGCTGATCACCCTGTCCCAACTCTGAGCACCACCGCAGGACATGGGCTTCTCAGGGGTCGCTGCCGCTGCGGTGATGCTGCAGCAGCCAAAGGAGCAAGGGGAAGGGGCGTCAGAGGCGGCTTTCGCTTCTCTTTAACGGGACTCTGGCTGGACGGTCAGTCTGCATGCTCCAGCGCCCGAACAACTTCTCTCGGGGTTTTCGCTGGCTTTCGGCGCCCTCAGCCTCCAGGCCGGAGATCTCCTGGGCGCACAACTGACCTCCCCCCAGGGGACGGAGATCAGTCCAACCTGGAGGGAACGGAGGCTCTGGGCGGCAGCGGGCTCCACCACGACCTTAGAACCCGCGGCTCGATGGGGGATGAAGGGGGCCTCTCCTTCCCAGGCTCCAGGTAGCCTCCCAGCCGGAAGCTGGCAACCGCACGGAAGGAGTGCTCCCCCCGGCGCAGAGCCGCTCCCGGGGGGCCACACACCTCCCTGCCCCAGCCCGCGCCGCCGGACGGAGGCGCCCCGACGCCGCGCAGGGCCAACGGCGCATGCGTGTCCTTCCTTCCCCCCCACCCCCAAGGAGAGGGCGGGGAGGCGGGGTCGCCTCCGCCTCGCCCGTGCCAGCAGCCGAAGAGGAGGGCGGATGTTGGCCCCGCCGCGCCCGCCCGCCCTCGTTCCCGTAGCAACGGCGGGATGGCGAACGCCGGCGGGCAGTTATCCTCGGGCCGGGTAAGCCCGCGGGCGGGCTCTCTCTATGTATGCGCAGAGGCGCTGCCGTCGTGGGGCGGCGGGGTTGCGCCTTCTGCCTCCGGGGAGGGGACGGCTCGGGCCCAGGGGGCCGCTGCGGGGGGGCGCTGGCGCGTCATCAGGCGGTTCGTTTCCTTTTCTGCGCAGGGAACCCAGGTAGCACGCAGAGCGTTTGTGCGCATGCACTCTTGCACGTTCGGGGGGATTTAAACATCCCCCCAATTTTTTTTCAACTTTTTTTATTTTTGTGCACACGTGGGGACTGCCCCACGTGTGCACAAACCTCCCCCTGCCCCCCAAGTGCCCCCAAAGTGCAGATATAGATATCCGCACGGAGGGGGCAACTTGGCTATTAGTATAAGAAATGTATTATTAGAGGTATTTTATAAATGAATGTATGCTACCTATGCCTGTATTAATTTGTGGGTACAGGACTCTCCTTCCCCCATTCAGAAAATTATTAGCAGCACAGTGGAAATACTAACATTTCTTTTTCTGTTTCCATGGCCAATTTAGTCCATTAAGATCAATTCAATGTTGGTTCTGTTCAGTCTGTCAGGAATCCCTGGCACTGAATAACTGGAACAGGTTTGTGCTTTAAAAAAATTCCAAAACTGCATCTTCTGGTAGCATGGTGGTGAAAATGGCAGTCATGGCTGCATGAAAAACAATTATGCAGTACTGCCTTGTTAGGAAGGAGTACAGTGAAAGAACCAGTGAACAACTATGAACTGCAACAGACTAGCTGTTCATTTCAAATCATCTCCCGTTTTGGCACTGGCAAATAATATCTCAATTATTTTATCTCAATAAAGCAGCAGATATTTGTTCAATTTTGAAGTGGATTTAATTTTATTGTTGGTTGCTTTTACTGGTTTTTTTGGGAGGACGTTAATGTGTTGCTGACCCCTTTGAACACTGTGGTATTTGGAAAAGCAATGTTTTTGACAAAATAATTAATAATTAATTGTAACCACTGAAATGTAAGTATAGGAGAATCCTCCCCTGTGCCATTGGAAAGACTTCCTCAAGAGGAGAGCCAAAGTCCAACTGTAACACTGTACTCAGCAAAATGGTCTGAATAATTAGCTATCCTACATGTAAAACATACAATACTCTAACTGAAATCACCACAAAACTCTCATTGATTTTCATTCAACAACAGTGAAAAGCAATGGGAAACAATAATGTATTCAGTTATTCAGAATTTAAATGTTCCCATTGTGCAAGATGGCCTATTTCAGAGAAATTGTTAAAAAGTGAAGTATTTTTGTTCATAATCCTGATTTATAATACTGAGTACTTTAAAAAATCCAGTACTTACAAAGTTATAATTACAGAGCTAAAAGAACCAATATATAGTTTACTACATTCCAATTTTCCTAATGGTAAGAAGACCACATGCAGTAATTCATGGATTTGCATTTTCCTATTGATGAGGGTTCAGTGGATTTATGGTATCTCTAATATATATTTGTTTATGAATATACAAGCAGAGTTTAGTGGAAGCAGACAGATTCCAATGGCAGTTTATAATAACCTGTGTTTTGGTACAGCTAATTGTTTACCTTTCTTTGGAGCTGGAGGCTCAAAAATGGTCATAGTGGGGGAAAATAATGTTCTGTATTTTGCCAAAACCTGGGTGTGGTAGCTGTAAGGTCACACTGTAAGTCTCATCTACTCAGCTTGGCAGTTTTACTGGCTAGAGAAACTAGCTGCCAAAGAAAAAGAGCAATCTCATTAATTAGCTGGAATTTCATTATCACTGATCAAGGGGTTGGCGGGTCGGACTACTTCTGTATTAGTATTGACGAATTTTATTTGTACCCAGATACAAAGATGAATGGTCAATAAAAAATCCCCAGACAATAAACTATTTTATCCTAATGTGATAAGAGTAGTATTATTTTTATTTCCTACAATGGAATGATTTTCAGTGCATATGCTGTGCAATTTGGGAGGTATAAAATATTTGATATAAGAAAGAAATGTATAGTAGGATAGTATAATAATATGTCCCCTATGAGTTTACTCAATGTGCACACGTGACTATACCTCCCCCCCCCGAACAGTTGAAATGGATGTGAAACATACAACAACATGCTATAGGAACTCTCTCTGTAGTCTGAAGGTACAGATAGGAAAAGGGCAATAATCTTCTTCATTTATATATTTCACACACAATAAAAATATGTTGATGCAACTTAGAAATTTATTCTGCTTCTTTCCCTCCCTCCCTCCCTCTGTGCATGTTGCCCATAAGCCAGTGTATTGATTGTATTGACCAATATATATAGTAGCAGAAAGGGGTCAGATCTTAGTGACTGAGCTTCTCTTGTCAAATATACAGCTCAGGTTTGATCTGTATAATCTCCAATTAAAGAATTCCAGGTAGGAGAAAAGTGAGCTTGTAATGGTTTTGACAGTCTTTGGCCTTGTGAATCAGGTGAAGAAGACTGATCTTTGGGTTATCTGTTACTGTACAGAATTTAAGTTTTCAGTTATAACTTTTCCGGAGAAGTAATTACCATGAATGTCAGGAATTCAAGACTGAATTCTGGGCCAAAAAAGTGTATGTTTGAAGATAGAGTTGAAACAGGATCATAGTGCTATGGGTCTATACAGAGGAGTATTTAGTGAAGCTCTGATTAAGCACAATGTAATCATTTTTTCTAATTATTTTTTCTTATAATTATTATTAGTGCATGTGCACATGTGCATTTATATTCTTTTTGAATTAAACAAACATGCCTACCTGGGTCCTACATTTATTTATGTATGTATGACAGAACAAGTATTTATATCAGCATGGTTTTAATTCCAGCAGTAGATTCTACTTTATCAGTCAATAAATCAATAAATCAATTTAGTAGATACAGGTAAGATCAGAACAGTTTTGCAATGGGCCCTCATTTCTAATAGTCTGCACTTTCTCTGAAGCATGTGACAAACCTGTCTAAGATCTCAAAGAAAATGCTGGTTAGCTATAGAGTGGTTTTTCTATGCTTCACACAAGCAAGCTACTGCTTGTGCTTGGACACAGGAATTCTGGGGATGAATCTTTAGGACATGACATTTGGTTAGGAAAAAGAATAGCTGTATGCTGAGTTGTCTAGAATCACACACATACTTGGGTTATGACAAGAATCATACCCCCGCACTGTTCCCTGCACAAGGGGAATGTACAGTGGTCTGCAGTTGGTTTCCCACCCCAGATTACTTTTCACCACAGATGATTTGTTAGGAGTTCTGGATAGGGTTGCCAGGCTAAGCCTGGCCTCTGGCAGGAAGCCTGTGTGGTACGAACATGGGGGTGAGACACCGGTAACATACTTTTTTTGGCCTATGGAACTATCTAAATTACAAGCTCCAGTTTTGGACTTCTGGAATGCTAAGCATTCCTCTCCTTACCAATTTTATGCCTCGATCCCTTCCAGTCCGGCTTTCGCCCAGGCCACGGGACGGAGACTGTTCTGGTCGCGCTAACGGATGACCTCCGTAGGCATCTGGATCGTGGTGGAGTGGCTGCACTGGTGTTGTTAGATCTGTCGGCTGCGTTCGACATGGTCGACCACCAGTTGCTGGCCCGCCGCCTCGCCGACGTGGGGATAAAGGGGCTTGCCCTTCAATGGCTTGTCTCCTTTCTCCAAGGTCGGGGACAGAGGGTGGCGTTGGGGAATCAGCGGTCTTGAAGGCACCCCCTTGAATGTGGGGTGCCCCAGGATGCCGTGTTGTCCCCAATGTTATTTAACATCTATATGCGCCCCCTCGCCCAGATTGTCCGGAGGTATGGGCTTGGGTGCCATCAGTACGCTGATGACACCCAGCTCTATCTGATGTTGGACGACCGCTCGGACTCCAGTCCCGATGACCTCTCTCAGGCGTTACAAGCCGTGGCTGGTTGGCTCAGGCTGAGTCAGTTGAAATTAAACCCGGCAAAGACGGAGGTCCTGGGCCTATGTCGGACCGGCCGGGATTTGGGGCTCCTTCTCCCGACCTTCGGCGGGGTGCCTTTGGTGCCTGTGCGGGAGGTTAGGAGTTTAGGAGTGCTCCTGGACTCTTCATTGACAATGGAGGCCCAGGTGGCAGCCACTGCGAGGTCCGCCTTTTACCATCTTCGGCTGGCCCGGCAGTTGGTCCCCTATCTCAGCCGCGAGGACTTGGCCACTGTGATCCACGCGACGGTCACCTCGAGGCTGGACTACTGTAACGCTCTCTACTTGGGGCTGCCTTTGTTGCAAATCCGGAAGCTGCAGCTGGTGCAGAAT
>NW_015171513.1:171791-186835 GCF_001447785.1 Gekko japonicus | reverse complement strand
GCTTGGCCGCTGTTAGCCCCCCTTGGCTGCATAGGTAGGTCGGGATATAAATCCCAAGAATAAATAATAAATAAATAAATAAATAAATTATTTTTATTTAATTATTTGTTATTTTGTGCTTCCTTTTGTTTAATAGATGGAAATTTCTATATTGGTGAAATCACAAGATGTTACTGGCACACTACAAACAAATAAAATAGTTTCTATTTCCTTATGCTAATTCAGCTATTTAGTAGCCCTATTGCCTAATGCTGACTTTTGACTTATTTTGAACGGAAAAGTCCTTAAATACATGAGGTTGGATTCAGTGCATTTTTTTTCTTGTTAGAGCTCTTTTTTGTTGTTCAGTTGCACAGTCGAGTCCAACTCTTCGCGACCCCATGGACCAGATCCCGCCAGGCCCTCCTGTCTTCCGCCGTCCTCTGAAGTTTGCTCAATTTCATGTTCGTTGTATCTATGACACTGTCTAACCATCTCATCCTTTGCCGTCCCCGTCGTCTTTGACCTTCAATCTTTCCCAGCATCAGGGTCTTCTCCAGTGAGTGCTCCCTTCTCATTTGGTGGCCAAAGTATTTGAGCTCTTGCACAAGCAGAAATGCAAGGAAAAGTTCATAGCAGACACTTGTACTAATTCAAAGTTATTGTTTCCTCACTTACACAAGAACTTGTATTTTAGAACTTTTGACTCTTGAAGTATGGGAGCCTAAATTGGGACAAATATCCTGAAAGGAAGCACAATTGTATCCTTGTTACTGAGACAACCAGGCCAATGGTCGTTGTTTCATTGCACTGTCTTGTGGTCATGAAACCACTGCAACAATTGGGCCAAAACAGTGAGTGCTGATCCAGTTGCCTCAGCAACTAGGATAATATTCCCTAATTATAAACTCTGAATAAGGTCAAGAATCAACAACATTTGTTTTCAGTAAAGTCATCACATAACCAGATCTGAAAAACTGCATGGTGGCATGACATCGTCATTCTGACTAGGTGTGCATGGTAGCATGACATCGTCATTCTGACTAGGTGATTCCCACTGGCTTTAGTAATCTAATAAAACTTTTTTAAAAATCTTGGTAGTTCACACACAGCTACGATGAGGGACAGTGAACAAAAGCAAAAACAAGTGACAGGGATTACACACCTCTACACATTCAAAAGCACAAAAGCACTCATTATATGCCATATGTAACTTTTGTTGTAATTCATAGCTAGCATATTTGGATCCAACTAGCCTTTTCTGCTGTTGGAAAAGGGTGGAGGAGGATTCCCTTTGATCACCAAAAAGCTTTGGCAGGTCTAATGGGACCTGCATAAACAAAAGACATGTGGGATGGGGGTTATAGAAAGGAGGGAAATGAGGTGAGATTAAAAATGCTGGCTGGATCCAACCTTTGGGTCCTTACATTAGGGATAAAGGAAATATTATAAATTATCCCTAAACAGCTTTATCTAAAGTCATGGTAAGCATATAGAGCTGTTCTTTCATTACAGGGCCATAGGCAGTTCCACATTCTCAACAGAGTTGTCTCTATCTCAGAAGTGAATCAGGAAGCCCTTGCTTACAAGGAACCTCAGTGTTTCACTGGAATTTTCATATCAGAAAGGAGATGATTTTGTATTTCTCTGAAGTGGCTTATGTGCCAAATATTTATCTCAGATGCCTTTGTGCTAGTAATCTCAAAACCTGTCAATATGAATGAAAGGGGGTGTGTGATCGCCACACACTTTTAAATATTTGTAAAGAGCTGAAAGAGAAACTAGGTTTATTTCTTCATCTTATGAAAAAAAAAGGTGGGTGATACTATCTTGTTTAATCATCTTGCAAAGGAAATTATTGTTCTTTGTTTATATCTCACTTTGCCCCCCAAAAAGTATGAACAGTGAACTACCAAGTATTGCGAACACATTATGGCAAAGAATTACAGCTAGGGATCATTACATTCAGTACTACACAGAAATAGTTGTAATGTTATTAAAAGTTAATTATTATTTACTTTATCATTTATTCATTATAGAGCCACAGATATATGTTATGCCTTGTTTATTTTACCTACATGGGAATTCATTTATTAAATTGGCCCCAAACAATTGACAGATAGTATATTAGTACACTTAAAAAACCCCAAAAACCCTTAAACCTAAACTATCCTATCCTTCTTTCCTGGAGTGTCATTTTCTAGATCAGATAATACAGAAGTCTGCTTTTCACTTTCTTCATACCTCCTTATTTAGGATTAGAATTTGCCATCCTTACTAATATTTTTACTTTGTGAGTAATCACAGAGGGAAAGGTTCCAAGTTAACAAGTGTAACTGAAATGGCAGTAAGGTTAATTACACAGTGGCCTGTGTTAATAATGATTGAAGAACTGGGGGGAAAAGATTTCTGATGCATTACCTTGTCCTTAGGTACTGTTAAGCATCACCCCTCCCCCGATGTGGCCTACACTCATTTAATTTGCGGCCTCAAGAGTCTGGCAAGAAATAAATCAAATATATTTTGTCTACAAATGTAAAAAAAACAAACCCACATTTTTAATCCCCAAAATAAATTTCTTTGAAGGAAAATTTATGCTTAGCTATGTTTACTCATTTGAACAAAAGTACTTTGCTCATTTTTTTAAGAATATGAAAACTCACAGTAGTAAACTATTTGATTCAACTGCAGATAAGCAATTTATAAAATTGTTTCAGTAATACATTTGCATCTTCCGGGATGAATGCTAATGTCATATGATAGTGGCACGAGAGATGGTTAAGCAACTGTGGACAGGTGGCAGATGGAAGTAGCAAGATGGAAGTAGTAGTTTGGAAACATGCACTCTACCTGTATAGCCCAATGAATTGTCCTCATTATCAGAGGTGGGAAGTGGCGTTCCGCTGTCGTTCCCCTTCTCCAGGTCATCAGAGTCTGTCGGAAATAACATCAGAGCTGCTGATGTGGTCATAGTAGTAACAGTAGTTTCCATTTTAATCAAATATTGTCCATACACAAGTAAATCCATATGTGAAAGAAAAACAAACAGTGACAGCACACAGCATACTTCATTCTTCCACACCATCGGCTGCATTAACTTTAGTATTAGCTCTAACAACATTCCTTCTGACTTTTAAATTCCTTTTTCTGTTTATCTAGTTTTATTTTTCTGTTGCACCTTCACTCTCATTTCATAGCAGCAAGTGCTCTGTCTATACTGCAAAGCAGTCAGCACAAGCTGTGGTGGACATATGGGGAAGAGGAGGCAGGGTGGTTGAATGCTAGCATCACTAATTTTCTACCTTATTGTTAATCAAAGCTATTGACTGTGATCACTCCCCATCATTGCTTCATCTCCTGGCAATTACAGACTCAGGGGACTTTACCTCTTTGTGGAAAGGGGGAAAGCACTGTCTTTTCAAATAAGGAGGAGGGCTTGTGTAAGTGCTGTACCTTCTCTGGAGGAGGAGCAAAGAGAAGGGGAATGATCGCATCTTGGAAAAGGCAACAGCTTGTAATCATGAGAATGGGACAAATTTCCCTGGGCTGAAGACAAAATAAAGGACATAATTTCAAAATCATGTGTGAAAAAAAGAAAATGAAAGGAACCACACATTTCTATACAGCAAACAAGATATTCTCAAGCTAAATGGAACAAAGCATAATGCAGATATATTTTAAAATGGGAGAGGAAACAAATGAAAAGAAATCTATCAGACGTGTAACTTTAACATGTGACTTTAGATTCAAAGCTTATGTTACAGTTTATTTTAATACTATTTAATCTTATTGAATGAAAATTCAGTTCAAAAATACTGAAACTTGGAAAAATAGTAGTGATAAGATTGTTAGATACTCCAACATGAACTGCAGAATTAAGTTAGCTTTTTAGAAATACCAGCTTTCTTTTATATTTTGTTTTGCAAAAGGAACTCTAACATGCAAACAAGGCAGATGTCTAATTAGTTTTGTTATTCTTAAATCTACATATCTAATCAAAGCAAAAATAAGTTGACTTTAAAATAACAGTACAGTAAAATAACAGTGCAGAATGAGAAAACCCATGACTGTGAAGTAGGATAAAGTTGATCAGATGTTAAAAATGCTTTATTTCTTGTATATTTTTGGGGAAAAATAGTTCCTATGACTGTAGTCCAAAAAAGATATTGCCTGCCTAGGCATTGATCTGTAGAAGAGCACAGTGCCTTAGGAGGGCAGGAGAGGAAGGAAATTCAGGTTGTACAACTGGAAATATTTCCATTAGAAAACAAAAACTTTTTATAAAACTTAGCAGCATCCTTTTCTGTTATGGAGATCTATTCTTGTAATGCTTTTCTGAATAAAGATGGAGAAGACATGTGAAAGTGTTCATTTATTCATCCACTTACCTTTGCTGCCTCAGTAATAGGCAATCTCATTGTCAACCTTGAGAACTGTTCTGAAAGAGGCTGCATATGAAGCAAATAAAAAATCTCTTCCAAGAGACTGTTCTCTTATTTGCATGCATGGAACTGTTGGGCAAGTAGTAAATTATAACAGTCAAGGGCAGCAGGACAGGACTTCCAGTAAATTAAGTGGCAGAGAGACTGTGTCCTGTTTTGTGTTCTGAAGTTAAAAAGCAATGAAGAAATGAGGAACAGTTTTGTAATGTATTCTAATTGACTTGAAGGCATGTACTGAATGTAACGTGAATCATTCCATTGCCACCTTATGTTAAGCTTCGTCCTGGGCTAGGATCCTAATGTAACCAATAGGAACACTAGCCCAGAAAGCAATATCCAATCACCATGAAGAAGCTCCCTGAGCGGGAACGTTCGTGATTGGCCTTTATAGGTTCAACCGCATTGGTTGTGAAATGTACAGTAGGCGTGGCTATATTAGCCGGGAATGTTTAAATACAGAACAGCAGCTATGTTAAAGCTGGTTCTGGCTGACTGATGTTGTACCGTGTTGGAAGTGAGTTCGAGTTGAAGAATAAAAGCCGCATTCTTGCTGAATCACTCTCCGACTCTTTGTTAAGTTCACAACTTAACAAGTTTATTGATATGACTTTACTATTTTCACAGGTGGCACACGAAATATTTTAGTGAAAGTGCTGGTGGAAGGAAATGTGGTTCACTGTACATAGCTTGCAGAGATGTTTTAGAAAACTTTCCAGACTATGTGTTTTCATTTAGATGAATTGAAGCTGGTCCTGTAAAGTAAAAGCTGGCTTTCAAACAGCAATTTAACAGAGTTCAATGGTTTGCCTTCAGAGGGTGGGACTTCTTTTGAACACCTTAGTTTCTTTTAACAGCCCTTCCACCATCAGAGTATAATTTGTTGTTGAAACTCTGCCATGTGCCATAGGAGACTATTCTTAAAGAAACTGAGGCCCAACTATTTTTGAGTGAAGAGGAACTAGTTACAAGACTCTTTGGTTCCTGTCCAGGATCTTTCGAGAAGGTAAACACTAAAGTTCTTGTTCAAAGCCTAAGACAACAAGTGAGAAATATTCTATTAACTTAAGTGAACATTGCCATGGCTCTTTAGGTCATCTCCCAGAAACTTAAGGAAATTGGTATTGACCTTTAAAATATGAAAATGTTAAATTCTGCATCTCTATGAATATATCCTAAGGAATTCATGCAACTATGTAGAACATGAAGGTGTGATTTCTTATCAGTTTCAGTAAAGATATAATGTTCCATGAATTAAAAAAATTCTGCCTCTGTATTAATTTCATTTGTATTGTTAACATGGCTGCCTTCACCAAGTAGTCTCCACATTAAATGTATGTATGGTCAATCTTTATAGGTATTCAAATCTTAAAACTGTCACAGAAGAAAACATCCCACAATCCATCAGCAGAAGTTGATAATGACCACCCTTCTTCTAGGTTTTCCCCTCTGCCAAGCAGCCCTTTCTTATCATGGGAACCAGGGGTCATTTCGTAGAAAAAGAGCTAGGGGAACTCATTAGTATAACTCATTAGCATATGCCACACCCCCTGACATCAGGGGACCGGTGGTGGACCTGAAAGGCCAGCAGGAGTGAGAGGAAGCCCCGCCAAGGCCCTCCCTGGCCCCAGGCAGGCAGGGGTGGGGAGAGGCAGGGAGGAAGCAACTTACCCTCCCTCTTCTCCTGCCTCCTCCTGGCTGAATGTGGGCTGGAAGCAGGGCGGCCGGAAGCAGGGGGCGGGGCTTCGTCATGTGCCCCGCCCCCCGCACCTCACCCGGGGGAACTGTGTTCCCCCGCGTTCCCCCCCGAAATGACCTCTGCTGGGAACGTTTATTACTGGGCTTGCAGGACCCATATGGAGTAATTGCTTCCTTCTTCCTCCTTCCATCACTGGAATTCTTCTATGAATAGAGTGATTTGGCAGGAGGGAGTAATTTCGCTCGCTTTCCCCTCCATAGCCCAGATGTCCAGATCTGCATGGCTATTCCTACATGCCCTGGCCATGGGAATAACCTTTACTCAGATCACAAAGGGCTAGTGCAGAAGGCAATAGCCAGCAATACTTGCGCAATCCTTGTACAAGGTCCAATCTTTTCCCCTTGCTCAAAGTAACAATTCAGAGAGACCAATAACTTCCAAAATATTATGCAAATTTAAACAAATTTTAATTGAAAAACCTAATGATGAAATTTGAATGTGTAGGTATTTGGAATTTTCCAGTCTTAAGCTACTTTTAGTACACATTGGATATACTGTGATTTCTCTTTTCATATCCTGGCCATAGCTGATTGGCAACACAGTCCTAAACAGAATTGTACTTTTATCAGTCTATTGAAAAGGGCTTAGAAAGGGCTTCTGTTTTTGGCACAACGACTTCAGGGTGAGCTGCAGAGCTCCGCTCCTGTGGCCCCCTGAATTGCATAGGTTGGGGGAGCCAGGGATAACCAGGCTCCTAGGGGAACCCCAGGAGAGGGGTTCCTGAAGCAGGGGACATGACAGGGAGCTAGATCGAGGTGGCAGAACCAATCTGGATTCTCTCATCTGTCCTGAAGCCCCAGCTGCAGCAATCGCCATTTTGGCTCTTAGTTGTGACTGTCAGACTATCTAAGAATTGAAAACAAGTGAGTTTTCACACTAAACTATACTCTACACTTCAAGAAGACTCTCTGCAAGTAAGTGCACCTTTTCTGTTGAATATCTGTTGAAATACTGTGGAAGATCTGAACCCGACGATAAAAACTTTACAAAATTAAAAGGGGGTTAGGGAATTGCTGCTTAGTGATCCCCCCCAACTCAGGAGCAGCTTTCAAGCCAAAGAAAGCAATATTTAAAGTGGGATTATAAGTACTAGAAGAATTTTGAATGTGCTCTCCCTGCTAGATTTAAACTGGTTCTAATCTGAGAAGAGGATTTATAGTTTTTAAAGAAGCAGACTATGTCTTTATACCGAATTGGACAGTATCCATCTGGACTATATTGAAACAAAATTAGATCCTGGAAAAGTCTAATGGTGCAAGAACAACTGAGCAAATTGGATTCTCTGGTCTAGTCTAAACTAAGCTACTATGCAGAAAATTGCGGCTTTACAAGCGTTTATGGAAATAGTGAAAGATATGTTTGATGCAGCTATGCTTCCAGTGCAACAAAAACTATTTCTCTAGCTAACCATGTCCAACAACTATCTTTTAAATCTGGTCAAACAGAAAATTCACTGAAACAACTACCAAATGAAATACAAAATCTGAATGAACAACTGAGACCAGAAACCCCAGAAATTAAATGACTTAAAGTTGAAGTGTTGCTTACTTGCCTGAATTGAAAAGTATTGTTTACTTGACTGAATTGAGAAGATTACAAGACACTAAAATGGAGGCGTGAAGGATTACACCTAATATGGCTAATATGTACTTTTTGAATATACCTAGTGAACAAACAGAATGCTCTACCCCCATATTGAAATGTTACAGGAATAACTCTCAATTACAGAAGAAAAGATGTTGGGCATTTAAGAAGGGGGAAAAGAAAAAAGGAGGTGGGGGGAAAGAAACCCCCTAAGATGGAACTGCCACAGCAAAGCTAACGAACTGGAACTGGAATCCAATGGAAATTAGTTGTTAAACATAATTGTGTGGTATGCAATATAGTTGTAGTTGAGTAATCCAAGAAGTTGAAATTGAATTAAAATTGAAAGTAAGGGAAACACTGGTTAAGGCACAAACAGTGGGTATAAGAAAATTTATTGACGCCTTTAGACAGTGGTAAATGTTGCCAAGATATTTTTTTTAAGATGTAATTGTTGTAGCAGAGATGATGATCTTTCAAGTGAAATTTTAAAGGAAATTAACTTTCAAAACTGAAATTAAAATAAACAATGATTATAATACAGAAATAGGAATTTAATAGAAATTATTTTACTAAATATAATTGTGTGCCATACAATACTGTTACAAATGTGTAAACCAAGAAATGAAATTAAAATTGAAATTAAACATTGAATATAAGATAGAAAGAATGGTTATAAGGTAGTCTTAAAGAAAGAAGCCTTTAAGTAGTGTAATGCTTGACAAGATATATTTTTAAGTTGGTAGAATGCCTTTATTATAAAACAGTTATATATAAACTGTGGAGATTAGAGATTTATAATAGTAAGGACAAAGGTTAACCTAATCTTAAGAGTTTATAGGAGCTAGAACATGAGAATCAATAGATATGAAATAAATACACTTTAAAGTTGTGAAACTAGGTGTTAGACATAGTCCTTTCCTTGTTCTTTTTCTGTTGTTATCATCCTTTTTCTTTTTCAAGAAATCATAGAATGCTTAAGTGATACAAAAACAATGTTTTAATTTTTTCTTATTTGCAGATATCAAGATTGCTATAGATTTAAGTGAACAGTTATAAGATATGAATTACCAGACTGTACAAGTAGAATTAATGCAATAATGTATGTGGAAATAACAGTAAGTAACAATTTATCTCTCTTTTTATTCTATATTCTTTTTAATTCTTATACCCAACCCCCTTTCTATATAATATTCAATAAAAATAATAATAAAAAAAGAAAAGAAAAGGGCTTAGAAAGTATACTTACATTTAGGCTTGTAGTGTAGGAACAGTGCTTTATAATTTATGTTTTATAATCCAATGCTAACAAGAATTATTCTAGTCTAAGACCATTTTCACTGTGAGAGTTACAGTAATTTAATCCATCACACCAATTTACTGTAGCTGTATTTTGCTGGAAATGACTACTATTTCATAAAAACTTTACAACTTGATAACTTTCCTTTGTGTATTTGAAAATTTGCTCCAAGTAACTGGTCTACTTATTTGTATGCCTCCCTCCCCCACACACATTCCAGAATAATCAAAAGAGGCATCCCTGGCTGATAAATCAGGGATAGATTTGCCCCAGTGCCTTTCAAATGAAACATGAGGCTGGATTGGCTGGAAAAGCAGGCAGCCAGCCAATGGGAAGACAGCGGAAGTGTGTATAAACTGCACACAGTCTACGAATGGCAGTCACAGCATTATGATTTCAGAACATGCCATCAGAAGTACTGACTGGAAGATACCTAAAAATTCCCCTAGAACAACGTATTTGTCTATGTGGAACTTCTATTGAAGATCTTTTTCACTACGTAATAGTTTGTCCACTATATTCGGATCTTAGAAATAGATTTTTATCTCAAATACTTAATCAACTGCTCAGTTTTTCTGATAGTGATAAGCTATTTTTTGTTGTTGTTGTCAGACGTGAATCCTTTGGTATCTTATACGGTAGCACTTTTTGCGTTAGCAGCCAGGAAAGCTAAAGCAAAGGTGGTTCTTAGGAATGCAGCTTACTGGAATGCAAGGCATTCAGATTGTTACAATTGGAATTGGAATTTCTAAATGCTGTATACAATTTTAATTTGAGACATTTAAAATATTTTAGATATTGTACAAATGAATTTAATTCTCACTGAATTTAATAACTAAATGTGTATTTTAAGATATTAGGGATCCAGTTTTATATAAAATTGTGACAGCCAATGGCCACATACAATAAACTTTATTCTATTCTATTCTATTCTATTCTATTCTATTCTATTCTATTCTATTCTATTCTATTCTATTCTATTCTATTCTATTCTATTCTATTCTATTCTATTCTATTCTATTCTATTCTATTCTATTCTATTCTATTCTATTCTATTCTATTCTATTCTATTCTATTCTATTCTATTCTATTCTATTCTATATTTTGGTCTTTCCCTTGTGATACAGCTTTTGTCTACTAGCTGCCAACTCACCCACCCTCCCTGGTATATGATGGGATTGCCAGTTGGAATCAAACAGGAATTTTGGGGGCTTCTTCCTATATTGGACATTGGGCAGAATGTTTTTTTGACTGCTTTATAATGTTCAGACTGGTGGTGTTAGGAACTTAAACAGTCTTAGTCTTTAGACTGTTTAGGTCTTAACTAGTTTAGCAGGAATAAAGTAGGTTGCCCATTATAGGTAGGGATGAGCAGTGAACACCCAGAGCCATTGGGCAGTCTGAGCAGACCATCAGTGGCTTTACAGCGGGATGGGACTTGCAAAGGAAAGCCCTTGGTTCTGAGAAAAATCTTACCAAAGCTAGTACTGGTTTTATGGTGTATCAGGTAAGGGGGATAGGGCTTGGCACCTCTCAATGCAATTTGTGCAGGCAAAGACAAACCAGGCTGCTGATAGCCACTGACCAAGTCTGAAGTCAGTGCGGATTTGCAAGAAAATGGCAGCCATGGATAGACTGTCTAGAGCACCCTACCCTCATTTAAATATTAGCATAATTAATTGATGTTGTAGATCAGCTAATCTTAATAAATTAGTTAAACCCATACTGTGATTTCATGCAGTTATTGGGTACTGGGGCAATGGTGTATATGTGCTGAATTATTGTGTACTGGGGCAATGCTGAATATGTGCTGAATTATTGGTAGTGTGCTAGTGGTCTCAAATCACTTATCCTGTTATCTTCGTTAACAACCCTGAGACTACTTCCCTTGCATATATTTCTGAGTAATTCATATACTGTAGCTCCACAATCTGTTTACTTACTCCAAGATTATAAACATAGATCAGAATTCCTACTTTGCCTATAAGGATGCATTGAGGAAATCATACTCTTTTCAATCTTTTGACCACCCCATTACTACTATAAAAATGTAATTCAAGAATGCTAAAAGTTAATTAAACCACAATTTGTCACTATTATTACACATTCTGGATTATTACACATTCTGTAACATTTAGGTTGTGTTTTTGCAAGCCATAACTAATTTTAAGTTTTCAGTCATAACTCTCGCTCTGATACTATTCAGAAACACAGAACATATACAAGGAAAAACAGGGTAAGTAATCTCTGGAATCACCACAATGCATAGCATTTAAAATGATGGAATAACTTTGCCTTAGGCGATCATCTGGAATTTTGCATATGAAGTATATCCGTTTTTGATATTTTATCTAGCATTTCTTATTTTTTCCTTATATCTTGTATTAAAAGTAAACACTTTAACAACTTTAAACAAGTTTTTGTTAGTTGGGTATCACACTTATAGCCAATTACTAGAGTATTCTTTCTACAACTATCATTAATTGTACAACTATGCATTTCCCATAAAAGAATGTTGTTTGCTTGCCATAGTATGAAGCAATAGAAAGCCATGACAATGTATTTAAACAGTGCTGGCTAAAACTTATTTCTATGTTTAAACAAATATTCTCAAGGTTAATAGTTAAGAAACAGATAATATTTATTAATTTACCATGTGTCATATTCTAATATACTGTTGATGTAAGTGATAATACTAAATTGACATCTTGGGAAGATTTTGAGACAACTCTAAACAAATAATTAATTTGCCCTCATTTCATCTTACTCCATCTTTTGCTTCTTTTGAATAGCCTATTCATTAGTAGATTTAAAAAAACCCAACCCCTAGTGCTTATTATAGAATCTCTGGATAACAATATTAATTGACAGTCTGAAGATGATCATTAATAAAAGATTAGGTAAAAGCAAATGAGTATAAACTACTATCAATATTAGAACTGTGTTCTGCAAATTGGATCAATTGACATTGATTTCTCTGACTAATCTAGAGTAATGTAGGAAGATGCATCTGAAAAAGAGTGCTGAACACATTGAACCACAATGTGAGAAATGATGAGTCTTTAAGGATCATTTTGTAATGTTAAGATTATACAAAGCATCACAGAAAGTCAATGTGTGTCTGAAACCAGCTCCTATTTTATTAGACCTATAATATCAATTAATCTAACTGTACACTCACCATATATACTACACTTATTAAACACTGGTAAATGCAACATAAACAACTATTTAAATATATAACATTAATTATTTTGGTTAAAAACCTGAATTATTTGATGATAATTAATTGGTGACCTAAAACTTCATAAAATAATCAACTTCTGACAATGAAATTCTGGCATTTTTTCCCCTGTGGTGCCAAACTGGGACCTATACAAAAATATCCAATTGATTAACTTTGTTGTATTGGGGAATATATACATGAAGTATATAAATTAGAATGTAATTTATTGAAATTATAGAAACCATGATGTATAAATAGTAGCCCACTAAGATTTAAATGGTGTTAAATATTGATTTAGAGAAGGAATTCAATGGCTTTCATCAACACAATTGTAATTTAGCAGCAATAAAAGTAAATATTGTATATCTTTTAAAGAGCATACATTAAAACAAGAAGATATTATTTTGAAACCTGTCTCAATATCTAATGAGCTTGTAGTGATCAGTTTCTGCTTGATTAAATATGTATTAAATGGGGTCATAGTTTCTTCTTCAAGTAACAACAAAACTAAAACTGATGCTGATGGAAACAATGTGTCCACATCGTTGTTTTATATGTTTGTAGAGGCCATTCACATGTTATACCTTAAAAATGTGCTTGTCAAAGATCTGATTACACTTATTTGTTTTAAGAACATGCATAAATGTCAGAAAAGTCATGGTAGTTTGAGGTTCCTTAAGAACATAATATATCAAACAAAGTTATATACTAGTATTGGACCACATGGGCTTGCAGAAAGTCAATTAAATAGTCAAGGAACAGCACTATATGGCTTATATTCAAGAAACAATCAGTATTGCAACACTGCTACATTGTTAACCTACTTAAATGGCACTCTGAATCTTCATGCTTAGTCAGAATTCTCTGTTCCACTCTAATCTTTGGGACTATGCAGAATATTTTAATGTTTGTGGTTTATTACATAATTATATATATACTAGGAATAAGGCCTGTTGTGGAAATAAATACAATGAGCTCTAGAAAGAGGCTCTGGGTGGGTGCCCCAACCTTGGGCACTCAGCGTCAGCCTCAGCAGGATAATGACACAGAATCCACCATTTTATCAAGGGGGACTGATCTCTGCCATCTGAAGAGCAGTTGTAATTCTGTGGTCTCCAGCCCTCACCTGGAGATTGGCAACAATGGTTCCCAAGGAGGAAAAGTACAGTCTTTCTCCGCAGTAGGGACCAAAGCAGCTCACATCATTCTCTTTCTCCCCCTTTCGATCTGCAGAACTACCCTGAGAGGTAGGCTAGGCTGAAAGTCTGTGACTGGACTGAAATCACCGACTCAACTTCCACAGAAAGAACCAGGGTTTGGTGCTAACTGCCATGCCACACTGGCTGTGGTATCCCCTGGTATCACAACTAAGCTCTAGACAACAGCTCTCTCTCTCTCCCCCTGGAGAAAATAACTGCTTTGGAGGGTGGACTGTATGGCATTCTACTCAACTGAGGCCTCTCCCCAAACTCTGGCTTCCATAAACTCCACCACAAATTATCCAGGTATTTCTCAACCTGGAGCTGGCAACCCTAGTCAGGACTGGCCCCAATGAGTTCCCCACAAAGGCCAAAGTAGGCCTTTTTACTGGCAGAACCAAGCTTGGTTGCCTAGCAACAGCCACTGAGGAGAAAGTAATCCACACAGCAGTTTGGGCAGTTTATTCAGACCAGGAATGGCAGTGGGCGGCAGAGAGGAGCGAACCAACCCCCCAGCTAATTGCACGCGCATACTCTTGAGTGGTGGTTGATGGGCCAATGGCTGATGGAGTGCACAGCACAGCCAATGGGAGAGCTGGAAAGTGCCAATATGCCAGGGTAGATAGATAGATAGATAGATAGATAGATAGATAGATAGATATGATATGATATGATATGATATGATATAAAGAACTGTAGATCTGAAACAAAACCAGGATGGGAATCTACTGCACAGATACATTGTTAGCCTGAGCCACACGAACATTCCTATTTTCATGTCATATATGTCATATTTCCTTTGTCTTGGTGCATTTCTACAACACCCTTTGCAGATTTGCAGTGCATTTCTGAGTAAGTGCCCCACCTACTTTGTATTTACTTTTAGTAAATGCACTGTCTAGAAGGAATCCAGCTGGCCACTCTGTGTGGCAGGTTGGAATCTTTCTCTGTAAGCAAAGATCTTCAGTTTTAGAAAAGGGATTTTCCAATCCCAACAGTAAAACTGGTTGCATTGGAACATGTTATTTCTGTCAGGCATAAGCCAGAAAATTTATGTTTGTTCATTTTGAACTTTTTTTTGCTGCCTTCTACCCAGTGTAGGTTTTTCAAGGCAACAATCAATCAATGTTAAAATACAGATGTGTATGTATGTATGTTCATTGCTTTGGTATGTCTGTCTGTCTGTCTGTCTGTCTGTCTGATGGCTATCTATCTATCTATCTATCTATCTATCTATCTATCTATCTATCTATCTATCTATCTATCTATCTATCTATCATATCCTAAATTCCTGTTCCAGTCTAGGGTGAAACAGGAAACTAACATTACATGTAGGTGAGCCTTGGTCATTTCCACACAAGTTCAATGCTGTTGTGAAATTGATATTTTCCCTGTGCTTCCCCACACCATTGTGTTCCATTTGTGCATCTCTCATGGTATTTCCCCAGCTTGTCTCCACTCTTTCTCTAACTTGCTTTGTTGTAAAGTTTTAAGAAAGAGTGCAGTAAAGCATGGATGGTTGGTGTGTGGATGAGGAGGATCAGATTCTCCCACCCAC
>NW_015171513.1:158247-171742 GCF_001447785.1 Gekko japonicus | reverse complement strand
CAAGAGGCTTTTCAAAAACAAAGTAGCCCCTTCTGTTCTGGAGATGTAAGGGGAAACCACACTTGTTTCAAGCAGTGATCTTGATGGGGAAATATCTGTCTACAAATACATCATTGCTGTGTACAGAGATTCTGAAGTGAGTGTCTTTAATAAGAAACAATGCCAGTGACTTAGGAACTCCATGGGTATTTGGTGTGAATTGTATCAGCTATTTTGAGACATTTCATTTTTGGCGTAGACATAGCCTTAAGATTGTCCTAATGTTCCATTTTCATCCCCCCATGTTACTGTGTTTGTTTTTGTGTCCAGACAACATCCCCATGCTGTCCCAGTTTTTCCTTGTTCCCCCCCTCCCATTCTTTCCTAAACTAGTTTTTCCTGTACTTTTTCCCATTGTGGAATGAACTTTTTTTTTTTGCCTCCTGGATTGCTGCCCAAACCTGCCCAGAAGGGGCAGATTTGGGCAGTGAACATTATTTTTATTTGCATACCAGTGTTTCAACAATTCTGTTCTGGAGGGCACCTGCACTGAAATAAACAGTCAGTCCCATTGGGAAATCCAACACCAGCAGCCAGTCATTGCCTTCCTTACCATTCCTTCATTCACACTCAAGAACAAATTCTAGCAAATCCCTGGGCACCATTTTCTTTTTTTCTTTTTAAATATATCTATTGGTTTTTAAACACACACACAAAACCACAAGACATAACAAGACATAACATATAGACATGACTATTTCATCTTAGATTCCAAAATATTCTCACAAAACATACCATACTTATTTCAACTTAAATTAGTTTTCTCATCTATATACCACAAATTTCTGAATTTCTCCAATAGTTTCATTCCATTAGTCTGACTTCTGACTTCCTGATAATTAATTTTTTTAAACATTTAGGATATGGCTATCACCTTCTATCATAACTAAACCATTTACTTATTATTTGTTCTCAAAAAATCTTAAACAACAACAACAAAGTTTATTCACTTCCCCTGAATTTATATCTGACCTATGACCTCATGATTTTTAGCCGATATTACTTTAGGATCTTGCTATTTACTTCTATTTTCATTTTCTAGTTAATAGAAAATGAAAATATAAACCTATACACTTATATAATGTTTTTCAATTACCCTAATTTTCAATTAATTAATACTATCGATATTTATTTTCATTTCAGATATGATAATTGGGTTCTATTACTCTTACTCCATAAATTTACTAGTATATATATAGATTAACAAAATAAAATTTAAAAGCAGTTTAGAACAGATTTTAAACAGAGCCTTTAACACAAACCCTTTAACAAATACAGCTTTAACAAATATACTTATTTTGCCCAACCAAAATTGATAATACTTTACCAAATATTGCACCTCTTCTTTAACAACAGTATATAATCACCTCATTTTTCATTATTATTTATTTTGCTTCCTATCTTCTATTTGAACTAAAATAACAAATACAATTATTAAAATCCAACTCAAATTAACTTTCATTCAGTATTCACCCATCATATAACCTTCTTATTTTTTTCAGCCATTCATCATTACTCATAAACATAAAAAAGGAAAAAGGAATATTATCAGGAATTCCAACTTAAAAAAGCTGCATCCTAATCTCTTATTTCATAATCCATAATTTGCAGCCTAACTACTATTTAAACTGCTATAGACTCCTATACTTATTTAAATCTGGCTCAAATTTGCTTTGCACCATTCCTTGCCTCCGCGTCGAAACATTCTCCTTTGCCCCTGTTCGTTGCCACTTACGGGGTGACTGAGTCAAGTTTCCTGCTACCAGCCTCCCTCCAAGAGGTCTGGTGAAGCCCGACAAAGGTCCTGGGGACCTGCAGAGCCTCAAAAAGACAGGGAAGGACAGGCCCATTTGGGAGCGACCCAAATGCACACCCACAGGGACGTGCCACTGCCCCAGAAGTCCTCTGGGCGCAATTTTCAAACATATTTTGCAGTGCGTGCCGCTAGCCTAAAACATGCAGTCAAAGGAAACAAGCTGTTATAAGCTTTGTACCTGATACAAGTCAGGTAAAGGAATTCAAAATTTGTGTGTGTGTGTGGGGGGAGTCAATGAGAGAGAAAGCTCAAACATGGGAAAGGAGGCAACCAGTAGGGGTGAGACATGTACACCAGGAACAACTCTCAGGTTTGGTGTGGTGGGCAGGAAATGTACTCATAAGAGGATTTCTCAGCCCACCTGAGGCTGTTGAAGTGCTGCAATGCTTCAGTTCATGTGCAAAAAAGAGAGGAAAAAGCAAAAAACCATTTTACAATGTGAATGTGAACAGACGGAACACTGATGGGGGGGGGAACGATGAAAACATGAAAGTGTGTAATGATTGCACTGATAGCATGATTTTTGGAACTACTACAAAGCTGAAGAAAACCCGGAAGTTGGCTGCAGATTGGAAAATGCCTACATACATTTATAGACTCGTTATTATGAAGGAAAAAACCCTGCTGGTAATAACTGTCTTTTTCCTTCTAAATCCACCCTTTGTACTATTTACAGTGCTGATCTATGTCTATTTAAAAACATTTATTAAAAGGAAAGACATTTAAAACAAAATAGAAGGACTATTATACAAAGTAATGTTGGAAAAGTATTTCATTGAGACTGTAATAACTTCACAAAAACATAAATCTCCTGTCTACTGAAAGGTATTTTTTTTGTTAAAATGTTTATTTTAGTTGAAACCCAATTAATAAATGTTTTTGATTGTACCAATTATGTCAGTCTTTAACGGAAAAGCAATATTGTCATACTTTGAGTCTTACCAGATGCTAATGGAACCATGAATATTGAAAGGAAAATGAATACAATAGAATCTGACTTACTGTAGTACAAGTTATAATAAAAACTGTACATATGGAACAGAGAATGCAAACCTGGAAAAATTCCTAAATAGACAAATTAGTATATCACTCTTTAAGCAGTTCCATAAAAACATTTGTAAGGATCTTGTTCCTCAGTATTGTCACTCAAAAGAAAATACAGGGGCAAAAATGTCTTAAAGTTTTTTAACTCTGACAACAGGGAAAAGAAACCTCATTCAGAAATGAAACAACTGGGGAGGATAATAATCAATAACTGTTCTATCCTGGTAGAATTCAGCCTTAGAAAATTCATATCATGTAGGCAATCATGTAAACAGCAAGGGGCATTCCAGGTACACAGCATCCCGACAGGTATCTTCAGGTGTTGTCAATTTATAATATTGCACAGTTGAAGCATGAGAAGTATTAACCAGTGGCTGCGGTTTTCAAACCCTCATAGATATCTGGGAACCCAAGAAATAATTAGAAAGAATATTTGTAGACACAGGGCCCAAAGCAATAAAGAATGTAGACTGCAAAATTCTAAGCTTTAAACCAGGGGTTTAAACATACCGCCCATGGGCTGGAACCAGCCCATCAAGGGCTCCTATCTGGCCTGTGAGTAACTGACTCTCTCCTGCTCCCTTTCCTGGAGCTGCTGCTGCCCCCCATCTCAGCTCACTTTCACCCATCTCCCTCAATCACACAGGGAGAGATACAAAGCCAAGCCCCCTTCCCTCCATTGGCTGAGGTCTCTTCCCCCCTCCTGACTGAGTTGGGAAGGAGGGAAGAGGAAGGGAGGGGGAGAGCAAGAACCAGTGTGCAAGAGAGACCTGGCATCTTTAAGAACAACAAAGTTTTATTCAAGGTATAAACTTTTGTGTGCATGTACAATTCAGAGAGAGGAAGGGAGGGAGAAATGGAAGAGGGATTCTTCTGACAAGCACAATTTACATTGACATCTCCCTGCTCTGCTGTTTACTTTGAGATCTGATGACACACATGGACCTTAAAAGAAAGTAAGGGGCCCCAGGAAAGAGATGCCTTGGGATAAGCAGAAGTGGAAATTGAAAGGAAATTATTTCAGTTTATTGTGAAAAAGGGTTTTTTTATATTAGATTTTTCTGCCTACCTGGAATTTTATGTTTCTTTTCAAAAAGACCCTGATTAGGAATTGCAACACTTGAACTGCATTCCATTGTTTAATGACTGGAAGTATATGTCTAAGTATTTAAAAATACATTTTCGATTTCATATGTTCCAATTCAACATGTCTCCCTCTCTCCCTTCCCATCTTGCTGACTGCCTTTCTTCATATTAACCCCTCCCCTTTGCTTTTTTAACAGTTTTGTTATCATCACTAGCAGGGGCAGATTAAGGCTCACTGGTGTCCTAAGCACTGACCAATCTTGGTACCCCCCTCCTTTCCATACTGACCCAGTCCATTTTAGTTGTTGACCTGTCTGACCAGATATATAAAACAGATTGCAGCAATACAAAAATTTATTCATATGATAACACGATATACTGTACAAACTAAGACAAGATTGGGCTACATAAAGTTCTTTTCACCCTTTTCCCAACTTTGTGGTGCCCCCTTTGGCCCTGGTGCCCTAAGCACGTGCTTAGTCTGTTTAATGGTTAATCTGCCCCTGATCACTAGCACTGAGTGGATTTTGCCCAGTCTGAAATTAACACATTATTTCACTTGGAGAGATCCCCCTCTCCAGTTCTAACAGATGAAGGGGGGGGGGGAGAAACCTAACAGCACAGCTTGCAATTTTTATTAGTGAAAAGGAGCAAAAGTCCAGTAGCACCTTAATGACTAACAGAATTTGTGGCAGGTCAAGAGATTTAATGAATCACTGCTCACTTATTCAGATACAGCTAGAATATGAGTCCATCTGTCCTAGGAGAGTGGAGTGGAGTGATTTCAGATGCCAAATGATAATAGCAGGTGTTGGTTATGAAACAGGAAACCTAAGTCTCAACCCAGTCCAGAAGGATGCTTGAGCTTTATTATCAGTTGCAGTTCAGTAGTCCCTCTTTATAATCTCCCTTTGCGTGGAGTGGAGTGATGAACTGCTACTCTTAGGTTAATAACTTAATGTCCTGAAAGACTAAAATGTTCTGCCACTGGTTTTTGAATGTTGTGGTTTCTAATGTCAGACTTATATCCATTTATTCTATCCTCCTTGATTGAATCCTCTTGGACAGAGTTGAGACCTAGCTTTCCTTTCTCATTACAAATATTGATATCTCCACACCTACTACCCCTCTGCATATCACACCTAATCTAATCATGCCTGCTATCAACATTCACCTGCTATTGCCATTCGGCATCTGAAATCACCTTTATAAAGTTTATCTCTCCAGTACCAGGCACTACATTTTATGTCCCACATGGCCCAGCCAGACAAAGTGACATTGATGTCAGATCCAGCCCTCGTAACAAATGAGTTTGACAGTTATGATTTAAAACATACAAGGTGCTGAAACAATGAAGCAACTAGTTTGTATTGCTCCTGTCTCCTTCTGCTAGCTCCCACCCTTTAAAATCTTTTGTTGTTGCTTCAAGCAGAGAGATAAAAAAGAGTAATGGTCAAGTCAAAGTTGGCCCTGGCTGCTTATAAGGACAATGTATACCACAAAACAGTCACATTCCAGTGAATTATCTCAGATAAATGGACAACTTACATGCTTTGCCCATTTCCTTCCCCACATATACAATCATAGTCTGATAGACAGAGAGCAAGTAGCTGCTGAATAGTAGAATGTGCTCTCATAAAAAAGTACAGCTGGGAAGAATATGTTATAATTAGATACCAGTAAATCAGACTTTTAATCCACAAAACAGTATTGGAATCACTCACTGGAGATGGAATAGCATTTCATTTAATTGAAAATGGAAGTCTAACCACACACTGGTTAGGGTTCACAAAGAACACTTATTGTCAGCTTGGTTGATACGTTTCCTTGGCAAACAAACTCATGACACTAGTAAAGCAGTAAATATGGTGATGTATGAAATAAATTGTATACTTCTTTATAACTTCAGCAGGAGAAACAGAGGTAAGACTGTGATCAAGATCTAATGTTTTTTCTTACCAAAGCTCTGGAATCCTGTTAATATATTTTTGTAACAGGAATAACCTTACAAAATTTAGATTATATGTATTAATTAGGAAATGCAAAACTTGTCTGCTGTTACCAACCTGCATGCATTACCAGCATAGCATACCAAGCCTCCATTTGAATGACAAAAAGGCAGTAAGGTATTATAGACGTTTTTGTCATTAAAATGGCATGGAACTCAAGGCAATGGTCTAGTAGCTTCATATATGAACATGCAATCCTTAAGGTATGCTGGTCTCAAATTGTGTAGGTCTTTAAAGGGCAATACCAGCTCCTTCAGTTGAAACTGGCAGGGCTGGATCCAGGTGTTGTGGGCCTTCCGCAACAGAGTATAACCAGGTCTCCTTCCCCCTTTGGTACAGTCCCTTTCTCCTCTAACTGCACCCATTCCATTTTGCCCCTCCTCTTTGACTCTCCTTTCACTCCTTTTTTTCCAATTCAATTTACTTAATCTGTAAAGAGAAATCATACAAAATTTTGCTTTCTTGGTTACCCTTTATTACTTTGTATAAATCCAGAGTGGGGGAAAAATGCATTTCATGATTTTATTTGGGATGCTATTCAATAAAATGTGCTTAATTTCTGTAAAGGCAATACAAATATTGTTCTGGAGCAAACTTGGTCTCAAGGCCTGGAGATGAGTTTCTTCATTCTGATCACTGGAAAGGAGGAGGCCAGTCTACATCCATCTAGAATGCTTTAGTGACTGGACAATTCCAACATACTGTAAATTGGAACTATCTAGTGCAAATAAGGCAACCATTTTATCATTCAACACTGGCTCGGAGGAGCCACAGTTTAGCTTATACAAAAAAAATAGTTTAATACTGAGAAATGCATCAATCAGTTTTTTTAAACCAAGAGCTATATCTTTGATGCAACAAATTTCATCTGTATTTTGACCCCTCTGCAATTTATTTTTATTATTATTTCAGTAGTGCAAGCTCTACTGAATGCAGATTTTCATCCGCAAAACATAGCAAACAGACTGATACCCACCTTACTATATGCAGATGACACGGTAGAAAAAAGTAAGAGTCCAGTAGCACCTTAAAGACTAACAAAATATATGGCAGGGTATGAGCTTCCATGAGTCACTGCTCACTTCTTCAGGTGACAAAGCCATTCTATCATATTCTTAAAAAGGGCTTAGAACAATAAATTTCCAAAAGACCAAGATTCTAGGCTTCACCAGGAGATATGTCAAACATAGATGGCAGATCGATGGAAATGAAATAGAACAGGTGAAGATCTTCAAATATATAGGTGTAATGTTTCAATCAACAGGTTTGTGGAGGGCTCAGATGACCCAAGTTTTCAAGAGTGCCCAAAGACTGGCATCAGCTTTTCTGAGGTTTTTCTACTAAAAAGAGGGCTCACACATCACCTATGTAATTAAAGTGTTTGAAGGTAAAGAAACACCTCATCTCCTGTATGATTCACAAATATGATTGTTCCAAGACTTCCATCCCTTGGAAGCAGTTCAGTCAAAATCCCTTAGATGTATATTTGATGTTCCTTATTGTGCACCAAATGCAATTCTCAGAATAGAACTGGGGCAGAAGTCACTTGAAGCTCATAGGTCGTATCAAGCTATATGTTTCTGGCTCAAAGTAAAGCTTCACTCATCTGGATTAACCCTCTTAATTCTTGCGGCTAGATATTGCTCAGGGTGGGTGGATGCAGTTGAAAATAAAATACAACTACTTGGCTTCTCTCCCTTAGCAATGTGCTATCTTGGGTTCTTGAGAGCTAAACAAATAGTCAACTAACGAATCTGGGATACAGCTCGGGCACATCTCTATCCAGTGGTAGGGAATGATAGCCAAAGCTTTGTGTCGACGAACTATCTTTAAGCTTTAGAAGTCCCCAAATACCACAGAGCTTTCACTGTAGTGCGTTTTAACTGTCTGCCCTCAGTGGTATTGGAAGGGAGACACTTACATATTCCCTACCCTCTATGTCTGTGTTCCTGCCAATTTAACAGTCAGAACAATAGAACATGTGTTATTATATTGTCCATTTTATAAGAACATCTGTTCCACTTATCTTTCCCCTATTCTATCCAAGTGCCCAGGAAGATCTGAAAAATTCTATACATATCTCCTCCTGTGCTGAGACTTTCCATAAGAAAGTAGATATTCCAGACATTTAAATAAGTTTATGTATAACTAATTAAAGCACAATAAGGTTATGAATTTTAATATCTGCATATTAATTTTACTTTTGTATGTAAACTGTGCTGTATTGTTGACTGAACTGTTGATCTTAATAAATGTTGATTAATTGAATTCAATCTTCCAACAAATATCACAATCCAAACCTTTGGTTGTTGGTTTTATGTAGATACCAGGTTTTTAAAATAGATTTGTATAATTTCTAACTGCTTGCTGCCTTCAGTGCTGTAATTGGCTACAAATATATTTTTTGCCTAGGTGTACCCATCATGATCAAGATGTGTGCCATAGGAAAACTCCTCTAATACCTCAGCTAGTTGCACCAACTCCAAGAGAACTGATTTGACAGCATCTAGGCGAACACTCCAACATGTCTGAGACAGAGCTTTCAAGGTCCAACATGTTCACTCCAACATGCTTGAGACAGAGCTTTCAAGGTCAGTTGAAGCTAATGCTGTAAGGACACTTCCCAGCTTCTAGATGCTCCGGGGAGGGGGGGGCACAAAAAACTAAATGTGAGCCCAGAAATGGCAGAGAGGTCTTCATTATTTCAGGCTTTGAATGTTTCTATATATGAAAATACAACACAAGTAGAAAAGTAGCTCAATAGACAGAATGGGACCCTCTATAAGAACATAAGAGATGCCAATGTTGGATCAGGCCAAAGGCCCATCCAGTCCATGTCACAGAAATACCAGTGCCATCAGGAGGTCCACCAGTGGGGCCAGGACATTAGACGCCCTCCCACTGTTGACCCCCCCAAGCACCAAGAAGACAGAGCATCACTTGCCCCAGAGCCCCTAGCTATACCTTGTGGCTAATAGCCACTGATGGACCTCTGCTCCATATGCTTATCTAATTCCCTTTTGAAGCCGTCCATGCTTGTAGCACCCACCACTTCCTGTGGCAGTGAATTCCATGTGTTAATCACTCTTTGGGTGAAGAAGTACTTCCTTTTATCCGTTCTAACCCGACCGCTCAGCAATTTCATGGAGTGCCCACGGGTTCTTGTATTGTGAGAAAGGGAGAAAAGTACCTCTTTCTCTACCTGCTCTTTCCCATGCATAATCTTATAAACCTCGATCATGTCACCCCTCAGTCGTCTTTTCTCCAAGCTAAAGAGCCCTAAGCGCTTTAACCTTTCCTCATAGGGAAAGTGTTCCAACCCTTTTATCATTCGAGTTGCCCTTTTCTGCACTTTTTCCAAAGCTATAATATCCTTTTTAAGGTGTGGTGCCCAGAACTGCACACAGTATTCCAAATGAGGTCTCACCATTGATTTATATAGGGGCATTATTATATTGGCTGATCTGTTTTCAATACCCTTCCTAATAATCCCCAGCATAGCATTGGCCTTCTTTATTGCAGTCACACACTGTCTCGACATTTTCAGTGAGTTATCTACTACAACTCCAAGATCTCTCTCTTGATCTGTCTCTGCCAGTTCAGACCCCATCAATGTGTATTTATATTTAGGATTTTTGGCTCCAATGTGCATCACCTTGCACTTGGCCACATTGAACCCCATTTGCCATGTTGACGCCCACTCGCCCATCTTTGACAGATCCCTTTGGAGTGCCTCACAATCCTCACTGGTTTTCACCACCCTGAACAACTTCGTATCATCCGCAGATTTAGCCACTTCACTGCTTACTCCCAACTCCAAATCATTAATGAACAAGTTAAAAAGCAGTGGACCAAGTACTGATCCCTGTGGTACCCCACTGCTTACCCCCCTCCACTGGGAGAACTGCCCATTTATACTCACTCTCTGTTTTCTATTAATTAGCCAGTTTTTGATCCATAAAAGGACTTGTCCTTTTATCCCATGATTTTTGAGCTTGCTTAGGAGCCTTTGATGAGGAACTTTATCAAAAGCTTTCTGGAAGTCAAGGTAAACAATATCTATTGGATCCCCCTTGTCCACATGTTTGTTCACCCCCTCAAAGAACACTAACAGGTTAGTGAGACAAGATCTTCCCTTACAGAACCCATGCTGAGTCTGCATGATTGTCCACCTGCAGTCTGAAGTGATGAAGTCCATTCTTCTGCATTTATGATCTATGCTTTGGAAGTCTGGGTGGGACTTTATACTACCTCTCTTTTTAGAAGCGTCACACACCATAACCCCAACCCCTTAACTATAGTTGATTAAACAATGTTTGACACAAGACCTAGCATTGCTATATGTAAGCAACAACAGCTAATGCTTGGTGGATTTTATAAGTAACTCAGCATCATGGCTACATCTGTGTGTATATGAATGTTGCTTGCATTATATAAATATGATATGAAAAGGGTCCACACTTTCGCATGCCACAATAAACTTGCTATTCTCTGAAGTGCCACAAGAGCATGGTTACTCTTCTAGGGAAGTGACAAGTACTGTGATGGCAAGTGTGTTTACTTGGAAGTAAACCGTATTGAGCTCAATGAGACTGATTTATTCACAGATATAGACTGCAGTCAATGTGAAAAAAGGATTGGATTTTACCCTCAGATAAATGTTGTTGCCACGAGTGGTTTCATGAGGGATAGCAGAAAGCCCTGTCTCACTTGAAAATGTATGTAAGCTCTCTAAAGCATGTATCATCTATCTAGAGTTATTTGGACTGAGGGTACTTTACCATGGTTTACTTACTCTTTGTAGAAAAGTCTAGTCTGGACTGTGTATATTGATCTGGAGAAGAACTCGGCAGCAGTAGATTGATGGATGGTCCTGGCTTTTGACAGGAGGGATTGACTAGTTGGTCTTTTATCCATTCAACTAACAGATGAGATTTGAAAAGGTCAAAATTAAATATTATCCAGGTAGATTCTCCTTTGTCTCTCATATTCTGTAAATAACTCAGCAGTAGCATTTCGTATCCATAATAACTGACACTGCACTGACAAAAGTTAAGCTATTTGTCATCTGCATAAGTGATAAACTTTCCTGGTAAACTGTAAATAGAAAGGAAGAAATCAATGGCATTTGTGATATCTAAATACTTGTTCCAAAACTAGAGTGGTAAACTGATATCACAATTTTAACTATTTAAAATTGGATGTATTAAAATATTTATTAAAAAACATTGCCTTCCTGTCAGATGCCCCCAAACTGTTTGAATTTAAGCCGTTCTCTCATTTGTCATATCCAGAGGGCAAGCCAACTAATGACTTTATTGATTTTCTTTTGTGTTCAATTCTTTATGCATCATTCCGCCAAGGTGAATATGGACATACAGTCTGCTTTATTAGTGATTATCTCAAACTATTTTTTTCTTTAGTAGTTGTTCTTGTAGGACATCAGTTTCAGATAAAAGTGTTTCATATCTCAGAGTTTAAAAAATCAATCAGGAACAGTTATTGCCTTCTGTTTCTATTATTATGCCATTCTGATAAAGCTTAGAGTTTCAGTGTTGTTCTTAACATATGTTAACACTGAAAACTTCCACTTAATTAGTTTTAATTCTGTTGCTCCTGAACCTGGCAGCACATGGCTCCACTGCAGATGACCTCTGAAGTTCTGCTGTGAGGAAGCCCACAGAGACATTATGGGGTCTTCTTCCCCGAGGCCAAGGACCCTCCACATCAGGCCAAACAAGGAGTGGTGGGAGGCACTCGGTGATGTTGCAAGCAGCTTCACCACTGCAAGTGGCTGCATAGTTCTATAGCCCCCTGGAGGAATCAGAATCCCATCTTCAGCTGTCCAAATGCCCATTTGATAACTATGTACATTTTTCGGTGGGCTTAGTTGTAGGCTGTGCAGTCTGGGGGGGTGTCATCTTCTGTATACGGCATCAGTAAATATGGCAGCAGGGGATACCCTCAGTCACCCGGAGAGAATGGCATGTGAGCTGTCAGGGTACTGTGCTATGTTGTATGCCTGCCCAGCCATTCCAACCATACTAACTCAGGAGCCATCCTTTGCCCTCCGGCAAGGTAACCAGGAGGCAATTGAGGTCAGATGCTGCAAAGGTCTGGGTGTCATGCATGCTGCCTGGGAATTTGGCCACGGGGTCCATGAAGATGCCGTGGTGGTCACAGGAGGCCTGAACATTCAAGCTGTAGAAGTGGTAGTGATTATGGTAGACCTGCAGCTCCTCCTGGGGGCTGATAAGGGCTATGTGTGTGCAGTCCATGACTCCCACCACATTGAGGAAGCCCCCAAATGATGTGAATCCTGCCCTGATAGGCGCAAGTTCAGCATCCTCTGTGGGGAAGCACACATGGTCCTGGAAGTGTGCCAGCATGGCATCCAGAAAGCCATGCAGGCATTGGCTAGCAGAGGACTGCAACACCTCTAGCACCTCTGTGATGACCCCCTGAAAGGATCCGGTGGTGAGGAACCTCAGGGACAGCAGGATTTTCTGCAAAACAGGGATGGCACGAGGAGCAAGAGCTTGGCCCTGGAGGACTGGCCATTTGTTTGTGTAATTTTCTGCATGTTATATTTAAAATCTTCATTATAACCTGTATTTAACTGATGCTCAATTACTATTAACTTTCTGTACTTACTAGACCATGCTTTTTGTTACTGTCCATGGTAAAGATACTGGTGTGGGTTGCCATTTCCTTCTCCAGTGGATCACATTTTGTCTGAGTTCTCTGCTGTGGCCTGTCCATCCAGGGTAGCCCTCCACAGCATAGACCACAGCCTCATTGAACCACACAAGCCCCCCTGCCATGTCAAGGCAGTGATCCATGATCGTGTCCGAATCCAAGGCAAACCATTCAACATCACAGTAATTCAAGTCTATGCTCCAAACACTGACGCAGAAGAGGCTGAAGTGGACCAGTTCTATGAAGACCAGGGGTCATTTCGTAGAAAAATAGCTAGGGGAACTCATTAGAAAACTCATTAGCATATGCCACACCCCCTGACATCAGGGGCCCGGCGGTGGACCTGCAAGTCCAGCGGGAGTGCGAGGAAGCCCCGCCAAGGCCCTCCCTGGCCCCAGGCAGGCAGGGGTGGGGAGAGGCAGGGAGGAAGCAACTTACCCTCCCTCTTCTCCTGCCTCCTCCTGGCTGAATGAGGGCTGGAAGCGGGGCGGCCGGAAGCAGGGGGCGGGGCTTCATCATGTGCCCCGCCCCCTGCACCTCACCTGGGGGAACTGCGTTCCCCCGCGTTCCCCCCCGAAATGACCTCTGATGAAGACCCACAACACCTCATAGAACTAACACCAAAAAAAGATGTCCTCCTCATCATAGGGGACTGGAATGCTAAAGTAGGAAGTCAAAAGGTAACTGGAATAATGGACAAGTTTGCCCTTGGAGAACAAAATGAAGTAGGGCAAAGGCTAACAGAGCTTTGTCAAGAGAACATGTTAGTCATAGCAAATACCCTCTTCCAACAACCTAAGAG
>NW_015171513.1:91376-157861 GCF_001447785.1 Gekko japonicus | reverse complement strand
GGCCACAGGATTGGAAAAGGTCAGTTTACATTCCAATTCCAAAGAAGGGCAATGCCAAGGAACGTTCAAACTATCGCACAATTGCACTCATTTCACACTAGCGAGGTCATGCTCAAGATCCTACAAGCTAGGCTTCAGCAGTACATGGATAGAGAACTGCCAGAAGTACAAGCTGGGTTTCGAAGAGGTAGAGGAACTAGAGATCAAATTGCCAACATTCGCTGGATTATGGAGAAAGCAAGAGAGTACCAGAAAAACAACTACTTTTGCTTCATTGACTATGCTAAAACCTTTGATTGTGCGGATCACAACAAACTGTGGCAAGTCCTTAAAGAGATGGGAGTACCAGACCACCTCACATGTCACTTGAGAAACCTGTATAAGGGTCAAGAAACAACAGTAGAACCGGATATGGAACAACTGATTGGCCTAGAATAGGAAAAGGAGTATGATGAGGATGTAAATTGTCACCTTGCTTATTTAATTTATATGCAGAGTACATCATGCGAAATGCCGGTCTGGATGAATCACAAGCAGATATGCAGACGATACCACTCTAATGGCAGAAAGTGAAGAGGACCCTAAAGAGCCTCTTGCTAAGGATAAAAGAGGAGAGCTCAAAAGTTGGCTGGAAACTCAACATCAAAAAAACTAAGATCATGGCACCCGGTCCCATCACTCCTTGGCAAATTGAAGGGGAAGTCATGGAAACAGTGACAGACTTCACGTTCCTGTGTTCCAAGATCACTGCAGATGGTGACTGCAGCTATGAAATTAAAAGATGCCTGCTCCTTGTGAGGAAAGCGATGGCAAACCTAGACAGCATAATAAAGAGTAGAGATATCACCCTGCCAACAAAAGTCTGTATGGTCAAAGCAATGGTATTCCCAGTAGTAATGTATGGCTGCGACAGCTGGACTATAACAAGAAGACTCTGGAGAGTCCCTTGGACTGCAAGGAAATTGAATCAGTCAATCCTAAAAGAAATCAACCCTGACTGTTCCCTGGAAGGCCAGATACTGAAGCTGAAGCTCAAACACTTTGGCCACCAAATGAGAAGGGAGAACTCACTGGAGAAGACTCTGATGCTCAGAAAGATTGAAGGTAAAAGAAGGGGGTGGCAAAGGATGAGATGGTTAGACAGTGTTATCGATGCAACGAACATGAAATTAAGCAAACTCCGGAGCACGACGAAAGACAGGAGGGAGGGCCTGGCGTGATGTAGTCCATGGTGTCACAAAGAGTCGGACTTGACTGTGTGACTGAACAACAACAACAATAATAACAACAACAAAAGACCATGCTTAGTCCTCATCAGATTTTTTTTCCTCTGGGTTGGCCCATTTGTGCAGTTAGACATCAAGTTTAGTATTAGAAGAGGCAATGCATAATATTATATAAAACATAGTATATGTTTAATTTAGTTTTTATTTGGTCAGGTAATATGAAATTTTGTATGGAAGACCTCTGGAGTGAGGGTTAAATGTTGGAAAACGTATCAGGTTAGAAAAAAATTGCCTGAGGCCTGAGTTGAAGGATAGGAAACAAAGGATTTTCTCCCCTCTTAGGAATTAGCCATGCTTCCATTGAACTGGGAAATCCTTTATGCTTCTCTTTCTGAAAGCATTTAAAAATTCAAGTGTGCTCCTGAGATATGCATCATATTTATTTTTTAAAAAACATTTAATTTTCTTAAATCTTATGACTTCTGCAGTTCCTCTGTTTATTCACTGCAGCGAACTGGAGATGTAAGTGACACCACGTGTGCTCTGTGTGGCAGCTGCTGACAGGGGGCTCAGTTGCTCAGTTGGTGTCATTAAGTTTGTAGATAAGAGGAAAACAGTTTGATGAAATGTTTTAGGCAGGGTCATCTCAAAGTAAAATCACCCCAGTCCATCACACACACAAAAATCTGAATAGCAGAGAAGGGGTAAAGCAAAATATAACTTGGGGGCACAAATGGCAGAGCCTAAAAATAGACAGAAAAGGAAAGATAGCCAGCTGGGTGTGTGTGACACGGGTGATGGAAAATGGGGTTCAGCTAGGTATTTAGGGGAAAAACAAGATGGTGTGTATAAGGAGTGGACTTTGGGGGAATATTTTCCTTATATTTACAAGTCCCATCTTGCCCTTGCAACTAGGGCCTATGTCTCAGGGCCAAACTAAATATTCCTGGCATATTTCTTAGCATGCATAAAGCGGAGTAGTAGAAAAATAGACAGAAAAGGAAAGATAGCCAGCTGGGTGTGTGTGACACGGGTGATGGAAAATGGGGTTCAGCTAGGTATTTAGGGAAAAAACAAGATGGTGTGTATAAGGAGTGGACTTTGGGGAAATATTTTCCTTATATTTACAGGGCCTAGGTCTCAGGGCCAAACTAAATATTCCTGGTATATTTCTTAGCATGCATAAAGAGGAGGAGTAGAGGAGTGTTCTTTTAAAGAGTGTACCAAAAGAAAACTAAAATCCTTCCCCAGCTTACCTTGGAGTGTTCCATTGATCTAAGTGTCACAAAAGTAAGGCATAAGTCAGAGGCAGGATTTCGGTGTTGCCAACTAAAGTTAGATTCTACTCATTCCTTGATCAACACCTTAAGAAATGCATATGGATGTGTCTGTCACATCTAGTCTCGTTCAACATGGTGATTTTCCCTCTTGTAGACATCAGGGCGCCCTTGCTGTTTGGGGAGCATCTGTATGTCATAGTCCTTCCGAGCATGACTCGTGGACCTGGTGTCTTTCCCTTATGATTGGGCTTCTATGATCCAATTAATTGGGGAAAGTGCTGGGTGTCTGTGGGGGGATCGCTGAGTGAGCAGCATGGGGCAGAACATGCAGATGCTGTTGACGTCCTCTCCCAAACCATTCTTCATGTGGAAACAGCCCTAAACTGACCACCTCTGTGGTAGAAAAACTGTGCCTGGGCTGTATCTAAAGTACCCTGGGTGATTGATCTCTGAAGTAGATTTACCTTTTATCTAGTTTTCTATGAGGACAGAGTGATTGTTTGGTATCAAGTATTCCACTGCATTCAGAAAGATGCAGCTCAGACTCAGATCTAGATCTAAGAACTTTTTTATGCTTGTGTGTTGCATGAGGTATCCTGATGATTGCATTTCAAATGTACCGAAGACATACCTGAAAAATTTAAACCATCCTGGTATTATTTGGATTTTTATTAGGTTCGGCAAAACCAAATGCCCATCTCTAGTCACCATGACTTCCAGGTGCACATACACTCACACACAAGCACACACACATGTGCACATATAAAAAAATACCCCCCCCCAAATAAGCAGAGTTAATTTCATTGCTAGTGGCTCAACAAAAAAGAAGAAAAATGTCTAATATCTTTGGTTTCCAAATATTTAAGTTAAACTGTTTCAGCAGTACTATGTCACATTAAAATGCAATCCATCTTTTAAAGTATGTACTTTAAGGAGTGAAATATTTTTTCTAGAGTTTCTTTTACATTTATGTTATTCTTTCTTAATAATCTTTAACACATCTCAACTTTTAAGTATTTCCTTTTTAAAAAAGCAATAATAGAAACAGCTCAATACTGAGAATAGAATTTATGCTGCTGGGCAAATTCCAGCATATGAACTCTCTTTCAGAAGTACTGGATGCTAACACCATCTAGATCTCTGTGTTCAATATTGCTAGATTTCCAATTTATAAGGTAGTTGCTATACATTCAAACCAATGCGTCATAGAAATATGAACTGGGAGGTAATGAAAAAGGAGGTACCATGCAAGTCATAAATATATGGACCCTTTCACACTAATGCTCAGTAGGACTACTGAACGGCAATTTTCCAGTATCATTTAGAAGCAGACATAGAACTATTATTCCACATGGAACACAGCACTATATTTCCCATAACATATTTATAATACCTGGTCCACACTGGTATGATCCTAAGGGCTTAGAATAACGAGTAAGACTCATTCAGTTCAATGAACTTATATTTAGTGTGTTCAGTTTTGTAGGACACTGTAATCATTACTGCACTCATTCAAGCCACTTGCAAAGTGATGCACTTTCTATTTTCCCTAGCACCAGTCTCCAATAGAACACCATTCTTCCTAGGTTTCTAGCTTATTTAGTAAAAAAAACCCCAACATAATTCATTGATATCAAAATATTCCAATGTAATCTGTTTCTAGATAGGTTATGAAAATTTTTAACCTTAAGAATATGATTAGTTCATCTAAAATATTTGATTTTATTCCTTCATTAAGGAAGTGAATATTTTAATTAGGAGCCCAAGGCTATGTTTCCTACCTTGTCATTTTGCAGGCAGACACTTGGCAACAGTTAACAATGATACGTGCTTGTATGCCTGTGCACTCTCTCAATTATACATGTACCAGAAGATGCCTTTTGAAAAGGCATGTAATATTACTCTGCATAATGGTTCATGTGCATAGAGACAAAAGATTTTTAAAATACCTATTAAATGCAATGTATTGCTCATGAAATAAGCACCAGCTTCCACAATCATTTACCATTATGTCTTTAGAAAAATATGATTTCCTTTAAATCTTCTCATTAGAATAACAAATTTCCAGTAATTTTTAGTAATAAGGAGGGAAACCAGCACACAACCATAATAAAGGAAAGCCAGCTGAGGAGCCTGGTATGAAACAATGCTATGTATAATTGGTGTTTAATTATGCAGAATTAACAAATGGCAGAAGCATGGGTTGCATTACTTGACCAAGGCTCTTTGCCAAGTCAACAAGCTGGTCTAAATGGAGGAAGCAACCCATTCAGTTATCTGACGCCTCTGAGTAGAACCTTCATTGCTGTGTTCTCCATCTGTGTTGCCAAAAACATTTAGCAGAAGAAAAAAAAATGTTGATTTGCTAAAGCAAGATAAATTTCTGTCATTGACACTGGTGAATGCACCAATAAAATTATAAAAAAAGTTTTCTAAACAGTGTATTCAGCCTGTGCCAAAGGTTTAGAAACAGTACAACAGCCAAAATACTAATTAGTTTTCTTTTGCAGAGCTACTATCTCAGTGAATGGAATTGCCTATGTTTACTTTAAATCATTACCTTTAATAAACTATTTTCACAATTCTATACTGCTAACTTTGCATTTAGAAATTTATTTTTGGTCTCTTTAAGTTTTTGAAAAGTTATCTCTGAAATTTTAGGCCTGCAACATATTCATTGTGAAGCATCTGAAAAAAAGTGAGGTGAAAAGTGGGAAGCCAAACCAATCTCAAGCCTAGCCCCAAATTTAGGTCAGATTTGTTCACTCTGTGAATTGGAACTGATCTCAAAACTAAAGTATTCTGGTTGCCCTGAATGCTTCTAGTCCAGGTTCAAGGCAATCAGGACATTTTAGCTTTTAGTTCACTAACAGTTCACAAAAAAACCCTCTCTGAACTCATTTTGTCCTAAGGTTCAGGGTTGCATTCCTAATGGAACATGTTCATCTAAGTAATCCCATCCATACAAACATGTATTTACATCCATTCTACTAACCTGGCCTCTCTCTTTTGAACAGAATCTGGCCCCGCAGGAGACAGCTCATGGCATGCCTCCTGGGGGCTGCGTTTGCCTCCTCGTGAGGAGGAATAGGGATGGGCTGCGGTGCAGCCTAAATGCCAAGAGGGGGAGTGGAGCCTACGCTTGTTAAAGACAGGCTCTGTTTGCTCCCCCTTGCAGTCTGTCGCCTCATGCTCGGCCCACCCGCCCCCCCTTCTCTGATTGGCTATTGAGATGGGGTCTTTTTCGCCTACCCTGCACTGCTGTCAGTGGATTGTGGAATTGGTTTGGGATGGTGCCTAGGGGCTAGTTCGTCACTTTGTTAGGGCAGAATTAGGTTTAAATAAAGTTCAGCGGCTAGAAGCACCAATTAATAACCGCTGGTGGGGGGTAGAGGGGTCTGAGGGTTCAACCCTGTAGCCATGCAGCCTGGGATGAGGCTTGCAGACTGCCTATGGGGATGGTCACGACGGAGACAGCGCTGGCCGTGCGGTGGTGTTTGAGGGCTCCTGAAGGCACATCCTAATCTTGGCTCGGTTGGGTTTGTAAGCAACTTATGGTTGGCTCCAACCCGGGGCCGTGGTGTCTTTCCGTTTATATGGTTTGAGGATGGGAGTCAAAGCGACACCAGGCCTTGCCGTGCCGCTGTTTCCATATTTGCCCTTTGCCGTTAAGTTAATATCTTAATAAAGTGGCCTTATTTCATCCAACCTTGTTGCCTGACTATTTCTTCCGTCTGGAGGGGCAAAAGTGGGGGAAAGGTTAGCAAATACTTCTGATGTCCTGTCAAAGAATGTTTGAGAGGATTTTTCCTTCCTAGATGAAAAGTATTAGGGGTGTGCAAAAAACACACACTGTGGGTGCGGTCAGACGGCGTGCTGGGAGCGGTTTAAATTGCTCCGGCCCTGATGTGGTCTTTTTAACCTGGAGAATCGTGATCACACTCACCTCCTTGCTCCAGATCGCTGCGCAGCCACATCGCTCCACGCCATCCACACGCGGGAGCGTGCATTGCTGTTGTTTTTTTCCTCTCTCTCTCAGTTTGAGAATGTGCACAGGCATCCACTTGTAGAACTAAATTTTTTGTGTGTGCACTGAACATCAATTTCCACTTCAACCCGACTGCTGTAACACTTCCCTTTAAACTTTAAAGGAACACCTCCCTTTAAGTGTTTACACCGAAAATGGCCTCCATGAGATCCCGAACTTGTCTAAATGCTAAAACTAGGCACCATTTAAACATTGTTTTTAATAACGTGGTGGCGGACCTTCGCCTATGTGCACACCACCAACGCTTTTTAAAAAATGACGGGCGAAAGGTGGAAGCCTCGGGCAGCTTTTGAGCGGTGAGGGGGTTTAAACTGGAAGTGGCTTGACACCGCAGGAGTGATCAGACATTAGAAAAGTGCAGCTGGAACCAGAGAATCAGGAAAACACCACTTGGGGACCTGGTATCAAAATACTCCAGGTTAAAGCAGTTTTGAGCCGGAAAGCGACGACTGGGGATGGGAGGCAGATGTTGACCGTGTGATCACACAGATAAAATCCATTTCTGAGGTAGGCCAAAAGCGGACTAAATGGCCCATCTGAACACACCCACAGTATTTTTCATGTTCAGGTATATTGAACAAAAAAACCCCCCAGTATGTCCCAATATTCCCAAATCCCAATACTGGTATAGTATTTGAATGTTTTTTTTTTGGGGGGGGGGAATCAGGAAACCCATTTTTTCCAGCTCCATTATACCCTATAATGCTGGTGCATCTCATCAACCCCCTCCCCAAGTTCAATTCTATGGGCTCCCAAAGAAGGTGCCCCCTTCTTCCATTATTGTCAATGGAGGGGAGAAAAGTCATTTAAAGAGACTGTGGTATCTTTAAATGCCTTCTGAGTTCACTCGCCGAATTGTGCCACTGCTATTATTCAGCTTTTATTTGGGTGTGGCTATGAGAAGGTATTTAAAGAGAGTTTATGCGCCGAAGCAGTGGCACAACTCAGCATATGAGGGGAATTTAAAGATACCTTCTTTAAATGTCTTGCCTTCTTCAAGTCGCACCACTGCTGTGGCACGACTCAGCAAGTGAACTCAGAAGGCATTTAAAGGGACCATAGCTGCACCTGAATAAAAAAACAAACAAATAACATTGGCTTTTATTCAGGCTCAGGTATATTCTTAGCCAAAAAGAAACTCAAATTTCTTTTTGGCTTTAAAAAATCACAGAAAAATATCTGTAAGGTATTTTTTTCAGGGTTTTTTGTTCAGGTAAACTGAACACATACCCCTAAAAAGCATCCCAGTTTTTCAAATTAAAACAATGTTCTATTTATATTTAGTTATATTGAACCTTCCACCTATGCGATCTGTGGTGAAAATGCATTAAAAGGAAAAAAAATCTATAGAAAAATGGATAGCTGTGAAATACTTCCAATTTTTGGAAAATACCCCCCACCTCAGATTTATGCTGTTTATTGAAGCTGAAACTCCCCATGGAGTTTTCATTTTGAATTAACTGTGCTTCATACTGAGTAATCCAACCTCTACTATGCATAAATTAATTACTTGTATTCGTAGATTTTGGTTACCAGTCTTTTATCTTGCTGTGATTGGATGGCTTATATTGTAATATGGATTTAAAACAAATGTTTAAATAAATGCTGAAATAAATATATGCACATGATTTTATATTCATATATAAACTGGATTTGTTTCTGGTGCAATCATCACATCTGGACACCCCTTACATTAACAGTTTTACAGATGCTGTAAAATTCAAATCAAATTCCACAGGTCATTGTCCCTTTTGTGACTTACTCTCCACTTCAACTTAAGTACATTACCAGAATGTATGCTGTAGGGTTCCATTGCTTCTCAAGGAGCTATTGTATTTCACAGAAGGAATTTATGCCTCAGAGAACTGCTTCCTTAAGTCACATTCCAGCCCTATCACCTCTGCTTTATTTTTAAGACTGTAAGGCTCATGTTTCTTTTATATAGTAAAATTTAACCTCTGATAAATTCCTTTGTCAGTGCCTGAATATGTGAGAGAGTTCAGTGCATGCGATCAAATATCAACAATCCGCACACATATACTTCATGATGGGCATTTTTATTGAACAGGGGAAACAAGGCAGGGTGGTATAAAAATGCAATTTATACAGATGTTTGCTGAATCAGTAAAGCATATTGCAAAAATCAACTACAATGCAGCCTCAGTCTGGACTAGGTTGCTGTCTTCGTAAAGAAGTTACAGACTGCTGAAGACTGACAGGTGTCCCCCAACCCCTAAACCCAAATCCTTACACAGGTGTTTGGTTCAAATCCTCTGCTAGCTGACCTGGCCTACTTGAGGACCACTTGTTTGCTTCTCGTCATGATAGACCTTGTTGTAGACTTCTAGTAACCCCAGAAATTCTACCCCACTTTGCCTGTGTATCTGATTTCCTATTCTGCCAAATCTAATTTTGATGGAATCTCAATCCTTGCCAGACCTTTTCCTGCATACCTGAATTCTACTCTGCCAGACCAATTTTGCAGGAATGTCAGTCCTTGCCAGACTAGATTACTTCCCATGGATTGGGAAGATACTCCCACGGATTGTTTTCCTGGTTCCTTAATTCTTCATTCACTTGACCATGACTGTATTTCTTGGCATCATTGAAGCTAGGTGTGAATAGTATTTGGAAAACCACAAAAACTGAATTATGTACATTTTATGACCTAAGAACTATGACTTCAGATAAGTCCCAGTGACTATTCCTAGATAGCATTTTCTACCCTATAAAGGAAGGACCTGCAAGTACAGAGACTAGAATAGCTTCTAAGTTGCTTTCTTTACATATAATTTCACTCCCTCCCCCTCCCCCTTGATTAACATATTCATTCTAGGAAAAGGCAAGCAGCTAAAGTCTTTGAATGAAAAGGGGGTGGGGATGGGGCACCCCAGAGCCACAGATGGCTGTCAGAATGAAATGAAGCTTATGTCTGCTGAGGGAATCAGACATTACTGTGAAATCTGGAGAGAAAAGAACGCAGCAGAAGGCAACATTTCTAAAGATGTTTGGCACCAAGTGGCATTGTGAGGGTTAATTTACTGCCAGGAACTGTCGGGCTTTTCATTCTTAGCAGACACACAATAGACAGATTCCCAAAGTGCCCATCATAATCACAGATGCTGGATTAATGCTAAAATGAAAGCTTCATAAATATTAAAAAATAGAAGTGCCACTAATGATGTAGCAGAGTCTGAAATAAGAACCAATTTGGAAAATCTGAGAATATGCCATGTAGCTGTAGTAAAACTCTGCCTTTCTCAGACTGATTAAACTGACTCAGTTCCTAACAGAAAGAGGCTTATGCATATTAGGGGATGAATTGACTGCCAAACTTTACAAATTGCAAAGACTAATTACCATAATTAAGCCTTGGACTGAAGAGGAAAATTCCATTTATCTAGAATGACTCAGTGAAACTTCAACAAAGGGGGCAAAAAATTTAGAAGTACAACTGTGGGGAAAATTAGACAGTGCCAATAAAAGAATAATTTCATTCAGAGAAGGAACAGCAGAACATGATGTCCAACCTTCCCTTGCACTGCAATACAAATCCCAGTGATTAACATACAGGGCTGTGATACTAATGCTAAAATTATTTGAGTTAGTTGTGGCCGAAATCAGGCTTCCCTCCATTTTGGCAGGACTTGGTTCCAGCTTCCAGGTGGAGCCTGTAGGTCTCCAGGAATTACAAGTGATTTTCAGATGATTTGGAGGGCTGACTCTATGGCAGTATACCCCACTGAGCCCCCACCTGCCAAAAAAAAAAAAAAACCCCACTGTCCTCTCCAGATTCCACCCTCAGTCTCCAGGAATTTCCCAACCTGAAGTTGGCAACCCTAGGACCATTACAGGGATGTGAGACACCAGCTAGGTGTCCTCCGCTATGCCAGAACTACCTCTATTAATGAAGACTGTTTCCATTTTCCAGTAGTGGTAGCAAAACCCGCAGGGCCAAGAAGAGGACACTGAAACACCATCTCTGTCTTCCCCTCCTTGGTTCTCCAGCTAACAACTGTCAAGAATGGACTAGTTGGTTTTAGTGCAGAGGGCCAGCACCACGGGGGAAGAGGCATAAGCTGACAATCTCTGCCTGCTGCGTTTAAGTGATCTTTGACTCATGAAAGCTTATATCCTGGAAAATGTTGTTGGTCTAAAGTGCTACTGGACTTGAATCTTGCCTGCTGGGTATAACCTTGGCAGGTACCTATTCTGGAAAGGATGAAAGGCAACACAGTGGAAAGAAGGATTAACAGACAGATCGGCAGCAGCAAGACTTTCAAGACTGGGGAGAAAAAACTGGCACAAAACGTACCTACTGAACAATTTTGTGTGTGTCTGTGTGTATCATTATTTTTTTCCTGTTTGGGAGGGGATTTTTTTGTAGCATCTTGATAGCCATATAGGTTGGGTAAACATATTTTAAAACAATAATTAAGAATAATTGCTTCAAAATAACTATATAGAAATCACTGGGATGTTTCCATTGTCAATGGTTTGGGGACTGGAGGGTATGACGAGCCCGTTCTTTTAGTACTATGTGTTCAGAATTTTAAATTGTCATGAGATCACCCTTTCCACATCAAACATCTCTAGATATGCTAATGATATGCAAAAGGTTACTTGTCAGGATTGCATCTAACACAGCCCTTTTACTGTCCATACTACTTAGCATTTTACTTTCAGTTGTCCAAATGCATCTACAACCAAAGATGACAGAATATCTATAGAAAAATCAGAATAACTTTTAGTCAAAATCAATATTTTATTTCAGAAATGGTCCCATATCTCTGTATATACTGCACAATCCGCAACTTCTGTGGTTTCAAGACTACAGGATCCAGGGTTTTTTTTCTTTTTTAAAGGTCCTATTAGCAGACATTTTCCTGTTCTCACGAAGCTAAATAATGTATCTACAGAATGCACATCTTTGACCCCAAACCAAGCATTGCGCTACCACAAGGTACTGCTCTGGATTCACAGATTGGTTTTTTAAAAGCATCATTTGACTACTGCTTTGTAGAAATATGAAGATTAGTAATTCATTCACATAACTCTTCTGGAAGCATACATAAACAAGATTCAGTCAATCCAGGGCAGTGTTTTTTGTTTTTGTTTTGCTCTGGTACTTATTGGTACCAAGTACCGGCAGCTTTTTTCCCCCAGGGCTCTCCCAAGTACTGAGGGGGAATTGGTGGAAATTGGCACGGCCTTATAAGTACTACCACATTTTTGTTTTTTAAAAAGTACTGAATACATCTGTCCCCCATCTAAGACAGCTTACAGAGCACACATAGCATTTCTTTGTGTAGGCCAATCCATGAACACAAACAATATAGTTCCAGTAATATAGCAATTCACTATTGGAATGAACAAAATACCCAGCTAGAAACACTGTATGACAGGTATATGACCCTGTATGACAGGTGCAGATTGAATGAGTCTTGGGGTTGACTCGGCTTCAAACTACATTGCTCATTTTCATATTGGACTACAGTGGAGTCTCTAGTCTGTGCAAGCAGGACTTCAACAGGACTAGGAAAATTCTGGTTACACCCTGCCAAAACACACACACAAACACACTCTTTCTCTCTCTGTCTATGGCTGAGGACCAGTTAACTCATTTCACTGCCTCAATATTTTGTTTTCAAAGTAGCATAGTACCACAAACTGGCTTGCTGGATGATGTACAAAAGTGTTCAGACAGCAGTTTGACAGCTATGCGTGAACACGTTCTTGAGACAGTATGTGGGTTTATGCAAATATTTATATTTGATTTCAGCACAAATAAACTAAAACCCACAATGAATTGTTCTGAATCACACCTGTAAGTCTAATGCTACACAAAAGCCCAAAGGAAATTACATGGCTCTTTCTTATAAACTAAATCATGTCTTTCCTGCAACTCTCTTTAAAAATTGTGGCATCTCGGCTCAGATTTTGACACGTATGACATAACAGAATAGTAACACATAACAGACATGTAACAGTCTAGTTGGATATCAGAACTAAATCAAAACTAAATATTCTTGAAAGCTCTCACTGAAACCATCTGGATTCATCTCACCTAGTGTTGTGTGCTGGCACTACATAGTACTAAACAGGAAGTCAGAATCAACAGTCTGGTATTTGGCCTAAAATGCCAAATTAATTTTGCGTTATTCTGGATGAACACACACAGTTCATTTCCTGTTCTCTCAACAACACTTCAATAGCCAACTTGAGTATTCAGAGATTCTGTGTTTGTGTGTGTGTGTGTTTGGTGAAAACATACATTCCACAGCCTATTCTGTGTTTGTAACACTGCAGAATATGTGAAACAGCTCCTCCCTCCTCCCCCAGCATCTGTCATGTCAGGTTTATTCACAACAGATTAAAGAACAAGTGACAGCTATAACCAAGAAAAGTGTTTCAATACTCCACCAGCAAGACACTGATTGACTGAGCTCATAATAGCCATTCACAGTTCAACACCTTCACTGAAAAATGCCAACACTTAAGATGTGCATGCTTCATCTGATTCTTTGTTTGAAGGGTCATTCACTGTGTGCTTGTATTAGAATGTCTTGGGTGTGCATAACATATAATTTAACACTACTAACCCCTAGGTTGTGATAAAAAGGTTCAAGAAACCTGAGCTCAGAAACAACCTTTTTACCTTAAAAAAAACACCCAAAACATTATAACGTTTATATTTGCTAGATACAAGTTCTTGATCAAACACCTTGATTTTTCATTTACCTGCAATGTTCTTCTTTAATATTCCACCACAAATGCACTTAATGGTTGCCTTTTTCTTTCCAAATCTTACTTTCCATTGACTTTTCATTTAATTAATCTATTTTTTAAAAAAAGATTTGCTTTCCTGCTGTTGCTGAGGTCTCTTGGATCTTGGCTTTGTTCATGCTATCAGTCTTTCAGTACAATGGAACCTTTCTTGGCTTATTCCCTCACTTTTCTGCTTTGCTTAGATTATGATTCATGGGGAGATACTTTTCTTATTTTAAACTCTGTAAATATTTCATACAACGTTTAAGATAATAAAAACAGAAATTTTCATTCACAGTGTGGTTTCCTCGTTTACACTGACCTTAATCCAAGGCTATGTAAGCACAGTAGTAGACTGCCAGTGTAACTGCATTTATATACCTGTAATAACTAGATCCATGTATAGCAGAAGCAGTTGTACAATCATTAATTCATTCAGAATCCAAAACTAAGGATGAAATTCATTTAAAATGTTTTATTAGGACCAACCAAACTGAAACAAAACATTGTGAAAGCTTTCAAGCCCACCAGGATTCTTCATCAGACCTAAATGTTACAACAGATTTTTTATTTTGTTTTTCTTTGGGAGGATGATGGTGTCCACTAAGTCCCGACTCCTGTTTTCAGGGCTCTCCCAAGTCCTGATCCTTGTATGCCAGCTACTCTACTCAGTCACAGAATGACAGACACAGTGTAATAGGGATATAAGAACAAGAGAACATAAGAACATAAGAGAAGCCAATATTGGATTAGGCCAATGGCCCATCCAGTCCAACACTCTGTCACACAGTGGCCAAAAATACCAGGTGCCATCAGGAGGTACAACAGTGGGGCCAGGACACTAGACGCCCTCCCACTGTTGCCCCCCAAGCACCAGGAATACAGTGCATCACTTGCCCCAGACTGAGAGTTCCTATCTATAGGTAAAGGTAAAGGCTTCCCTTGCTTGAAAGCCAGTTGAATCTGACTCTAGGGATGCAGTGCTCATCTCCATTTCCAAGTCGAAGAGCCAGCGCTGTCCAAAGACATTTCCGTGGTCATGCGGCCAGCATGACTAGACGGCAAGGCGCATGGAACGCTGTTACCTTCCCACCGAAGCGGTACCTATTTATCTACTTGCAATTTCTTGTTTACGATCTGCTAGGTTGGCTGGAGCTGGAACCAGAGACAGGAGCTCACTCCGTCTTGTGGCACTCAGGTCTTGAACTGCTGAACTACCGACCTTCCAGCCTGCAGTTCAGCATCTCAACCACTTGAGCCACCACAGCCCCTTGTTCCTATCTATACCTTGTGGCTAATAGCCACTTATGGACCTCTGCTCCATATGTTTATCTAATTCCCTCTTGAAGCTGTCCATGCTTGTAGCTGCCACCACCTCCTGTTATTTTGAAAATGGAAATCAGAACTGCTTGTAATAATGTACTAAAAAGCTTTCCAAACTCTATGGCTAAGGAGTATCAATGGTACTCTTTTCTTCTGCTTTTAATTTCTATTACTGCTTTATTTTTATGGACAGTGAACTTATCATACCTGAAGGCAAATCAATTATTTGAAATGTGAAATGCTGGGATTTTATTTATTTGGGAAATATATCTCTCATCTACCTACCTACCTATCTACCTACCTACCTATCTATCACCATCTTGAACAGGTCTCTAAAGAGGCAACACATAAATTTTCTAAATAAAATAAATACCCTAGACTGATTTTAACACCTTGGTCTATTTTATTTTGTGCCTGAGCACTTCAGGAGGTAAGTTGAGACATGCCACTATTGACGTACTGGTAGGCAGAGGGAGGCAGCACAGTGGGAGGACAGGCCAGGTAAGGGGAAGAAGGGATTGGCATGTTGTGCCCATTCATTCTTATGGTGCTTTCTCAGCCAAAGGAAACCTGGCAATGTTGCTGATCACTCATTGAACTGCTGCTGAATGCTAGGTTGGTTAAAAACAAAGTATTCCTTATCCAGAACTTAATACTGGGTAAGGAAGCCAACCTGATCTGTACTATGAATACCTGGGTTGGTGAGATGGAGGGTGGCTCTCTCCCAGCTTTGCACTGCAGGCTTCCTTGTATACCATCAGCCTAACTTTGGTGTGTGGGGAGGAGTGGCCATGGTCTGTTGGGCTTTTGTGACACTCACCAGATTCTTTGTTAGCCAGTGCCCTGATTCTCAGTGTATGCATTTGATTCTCAGTGTATGCATTTGGAGCGGTGGCGCAGGCATTACAACGCCTGCTGTTAACATCTGGACGAGCAGCCGGAAGGCTGTTCGATTCCCCACCGCGGCCGGGTTGAGCCCCCATCCCCCGTCCCAGCTCCCGCCAACCCAGCGGCTCTGTTAACATCGGAGGAATGGGTACCTGCCCTAGGTGGCAGGGGGCACCCTCCTCCCAGCCTTGTGCTGGGATGGTGATCGGCAGTGAAGAAAAGGATCGAGTCGGCGGCAGCAGCGAGAAAGAAATGGCGGCGGCGGAGAAACGGTGAAGCGACCCAGAACGGCGGTGACTGGCTCGAGCAATGGTGGAGGCGGAGTCGAAGGCGGAGTTGGACGTAGAGCTGGAGCGACGTCAGAACGCGGGATGCAGCGCGGCAGGAGCCGCTTGGACGTTAGCCGAGGCTGCGCCCGAGGAAAGACACGCCGCTCCAAGAATAACAGCCAGCTCGTCCAGCTGGCGGCAGCCGGGTCGCAGGAACAACCACAACAACAAAACACACACCAAGGAAGCTGCCGAACGAACGGAAGACCATGCCGTATCAGGGGTGCTGGTAGGTTGCCCCCCCCCGCACCATATGTGGCCCTAGATAGGTTACTCGCTACTATATAGTAGCACATTGTAAACCGCTCTGAGACCCGCTAGGGGTTATGAGCGGTATATAAATCACCTGTAAATAAATAAATAAATAAAAATGTTAGGGATTTGGAACATAAAAGGGATTTTATTGGTGTAACACTCACTGTACTGTCCAATAATCTCCTTGACTGAGTTCACAGAGGCAATCTCAGAGTAAGCATTGAAGACCCCAAGGTTTGTTGCTCTTGGGGACTTTAATGTCAGAGGCTGCCTGAACAGAAGTAGCTCATGAATTCATGATGGCCAGGACAACCCTGGGACTGTCCCAGAACATACGCTTGCTTTGGTTTTCTCTAGAGGTAAGGTACATGGATGCATGGTTTCCACTGTGTCCTTGCCATGGACCAACCCCTAGTGAGCTTTAGACTTAGGGGCATTCAGAACCTCCACAAGGGGACAATTAGCAGCAGGCTGATAGATCCAGAGAGCCTCCTGATGTCTCTTGGGGGATTTTCAGGTTGGCACGGTTGATGCTCCTGTTGCAGCCCTGTTTGATCTATGGAATGCAGAGATGACCAGGCTGTGGATATGATTGCCCCTGAGCATCTTCCATGGAGTCTGGAATGCCCCTTGGTTTACTAAGGAGCTTCCAATGATGAAATGGTTGGAGAAAACAGGTGACTGCACATTATTATGCCTACTCTGTGGCAGTGATAGCAATGGAGCCAGATCACTTTTTTGTCACCATTACTTCTGCACAATGCCATCAGACAGAGCCATTCCATCTTGTGAAGGAGCTTTTTTCCTCAAGCCCCAGAGGATGTTGACCCAGAAAACATGCAAGCCTGCTGTGATACCTTTGTAATACATTTTGCAGATAAAACTGCTTTCATCCACCAAAAGTCAGATACCATAATTGGACTAGTTTAGTTTGGCTGTCTGGTTCAGTTTGTCTGGCCTTAGTCATATGGATGACTTTCACTTCGTGAAGCCTGAAGAAGTGGACAAGATGCTTCAAAGTATGTGGCCCATCACAACCAGTCTTGCCCCTGCCCCTCATGGCTAGTAGTATCATGTCCAGCTGGGTTAGTTGGCTGGATCCAGGAGGGAATACATGCCTCCCTGGGGCAGGGTACAGTTCTGACCACTTTGAAAGAGGCAGTTCTGAGAGCATTCCTGAAGAAGGCTTCCCTAGACCCAAACAACCTGAACAAGTACTGCCCAATGGCAGTGATGGTTTTCATTCTGGATGGCACGCTCCTTTGCTCTCAGCACTGCCCTGTTCCCCCTCCCCCCGGCAAGGTAGTCAGCAGTCTGAATTTGGGAAGTAACTATGAAATTCACCATCTGTTTCCTTAAGATTTGTTGTACTAGTATTATTTGTTGTACTAGTATTATTATTTTATACGTAGTATAATTTTATACTACTAGTATTATTTTATATTTTATTATATGCTCTGATGTTTTTATTATGGCCATAATGGGAACAATAACAACAACAACAACAACAACAACAACAACAACAACAACAGCTCTAGCTGGCTCTCCAGCTCTGGTCATTCCTTGAAAATTGTGACCTGGCCATGGTGATTCATACTCTGATCACATCCAAGTTAGATTACTGTAATTTGTTCTACATGGGGCTGTCTTTGAACACAGTTTGGAAATGTCAATTGTTCCAAAATATGGTGGCCAAACTACTACCAGGGCTGGTTACAGGGATGTGCATATCACTGTGCTGAAAGATCTGCACTGGTTACCCATCTGGGCACAATTCAAAGTGTTGGTTCTCATCTTTAAGGCCCTAAATTGCTTGGTGTCATGGTATACGAAGGACTGTCTCCTCCAATATTATCTGGCCTGCCAGTTAAGATCTGCCCTTCAAGCCCTGCTCTCTGTGCCGCACCTTCAGAGGTGATTAAAGAAGAGTGCATGTTTTGTGATGCACCTCACCTTTGGAATGGAATATCCTCCCCCTTCAGGCTTGTCTGGTGCCTACTTTACTTTCATTTTACCCAAGCTTTCAATTAGTTTTATCTCATCAGTTTCTTAATGCTCTGCATCTGTTTTATGGATAGTTTTTTATGCTGCTTATTTTCAATGGTTTTTTAATAGTGTTCTTTTAAACTTAATTTTTTAATTTTCAGTAATACATACACTTACAACAAATACAATAACTCACCTTGAGCTGGACTCTGAAGAGGCTGGATAGAAACGTTCTGAATGGAATGGGACATGGCTTGACAGCAGCTCATGTGAAAGGGATCTAGGTGTTCTTGTTGATCACAAGCTAAACATGAGCCTGCAGTGTGATGTGACTGCAAAGAAAGCTAATGCAATCTTAGGATGCATTAACAGAAGCATTGTGTCCAGATCACAGGAGGTGGTAGTTCCGCTCTATTCTGCTATGGTCAGGCCTCACCTGGAGTACTGTGTCCAGTTTTGGGCACCACATTTTAGGAAGGATGTTGACAAGCGCGAGCGTGTCCAGAAGAGGGCAACCAGGATGGTGAGAGGGTTGGAATCCAAGTCTTATGAGGAAAGGCTGAAAGAGTTGGGTATGTTTAGCCTGGGAAAGAGAAGGCTTAGAGGGGACATGATTGCAGTCTTCAAATATTTGAAGGGTTGTCATGTAGAAGATGGAGTAGATGTATTCTCTCTTGCTCCGGATTGCAAGACTAGATCTAATGGGTGGAAATTACAAGGGAGTCGATACCGGCTAAATATCAGGAGAAACTTTCTAACTGTAAGAATGGTTGAGCAGTGGAACAGACTGCCTCGAGAGGTGGTGGATGCTCTGCTGGACGTTTTCAAGCAGAGGCTGGACAACCATCTTTTGGGTATGTTGTAGGACTATCTTTTGGCTATGCTCCTGCAGAGGGCAGAGGATTGGACTAGATGACCTGCAAGGTCCCTTCCAACTCTAACAAACTAATTAATAATGTGCATTATACTCTCCTTCTCCATGTTATTGTTACAACATCCCTGTAAAGTAGGTTATGCTGAGAGGGAATGTTTATAACTATACAACAATTCCAGACTCCAGTTGTGTGTATAAAAGAAAATAAAAAGAAGTATGTAAAGTGGTTTCTTCTTATTTACAGTATTAGTATAATGCCTTAATGTTGCAAGTAATATTTTGGTGTGATTGTATTTTACAGCTTGCTTGCAGATAATAGCAGTTACGTATTAAAACTCAGCCACAATTTCCTATGGTTTATTTTCTGCTGAGGATGATTTTTGTTCTTTTAAAGAAGGTATTTTATTGTTTTGAATTCGTTGCCGCTTTAAAAAACTTTTATGTCAGACTTTAGAGGCTTGGACTGCTATCAGGCATTCAGCTTTGGAAAGTTGTGAGGTAATTGGCTATCAATGAATTGACTAAAACCAAAGGGGAGGGCAATACTGTGCACAACTGTGCTCACATTTTCTTGGCAACTTTTGTCCAGTTGATGCTCCTTCTTTCTGTCCCTCATTCTGTAGGAACTAAATTAATAACTAAACTAAATTCTGTAAAAAGGTAAATATAGAAAACATTTCAAGAAGTAGCAACAGGATAGTTATGTATCAGCTTCTGTAGTTGTCTATTCTGATTATTACTATGTTTTCCTTTTATTCTGAAGAGTATATATAATGAAAAATAGTGGTTTCATGTTTAATTGTGAAACAGGGCCAAAGTGCATATTATATTACAAAAAAGGTATAATTATTTAATTATACATTTATTGCTTGCCATGGCAAATAATGTAGAGTTGCTCCTCTTGAGTATCCCTAGGGAACTAGAGTGAACAGGGTAAGGAGGTAAGAGTGCCTCCTTAAGCTCTTACAATGGGCATATTTTCCTTGATCTTGAAGCCAGAGTGCCAACTCATAGTAATCTCCATTACCCAAAAAAGCATTAGAAGACAGTACGATTCACCTTTTCAACTGACTATTAGGAGCGGGGAGAGCAGTTGGCAATCTCTATTCTATAAGCTCTGTTTTCCCAAGATCCTTCTCCCAAGGATATTAAAACATCATTCTGTATTGTAAGCTCATAGAGGTCACTTCCTTTCATTTTCTAGGGTAAGGATAACATTAGCTGATAGACTATTTGGATGTCTCAATGAGTTACATTGGGTGCCTCGATGAATTATGTTCTTGACATACTGCCTGATTCTGTGCCTGTTTATTGAAATGATCCATAGTATTTAATGACACTTACAACCAGGAAAGTCTGGCTAGAACTGCTTAAGGAAGTTTACTGTAGAAAAGAAGAACAAGCAGAATCTCAGCAGACAGCCCTGCACATGACTTCATTGTGGTCCTAGTGTCCAGGATTTTTTACCTTATCATGTTTCCTAATTATGCAAATAACAAATGGGAACCCTCAAGGGATGTGGGAGGCATATCATTGCCAGCTCCTATTCCCTTCCCTGAAAGCCCTATAGCCTCTTCTCTTTTCCTCCTTCTTCTCCCTTCCCACCCAACAGCCAACCTACTTTTATCTGCCCCTCCTATTTGAGCCCCCCCAGCAGCCTCTACCTAGGAAAACTATGGACCAATTGTGTGTTGCTGGCCACTGGGCCAGGGCCACCTACATGGTAAAGAAACCTCAAGGATCTCACTTTCCCCTGTATCCTGTTATAAACATTAGATTCCATGTCAAAAATGAAGTCAAATGAGGAGGAAGTTCTTGTATTTTATTGTAATGAAATATGGAAAACAGTTAGGCCAAAGGACCCATCAAAACTGATTGCTTTCTTCTCACCATATTTAGGAAACATGCCTCAATTAATAGGGAAACAATTAGACCAAATAGTTAACCAAAAATGGACAACTTTCTTCTTTTTCTTATTCATCTTGAGCATATTCTGAACATATTCAGGAAATACATACTATTTTATACATGGACTGACATCATCAAGAAAACAATATTCAAACAGCATAATTGGTTACAAAAGACAGTGGTAATTTGAGTAATAATCCTCTGATTGGCCAGATATAAAGAAACATATATCTATGCCAAACTAAGTGTTTACTTAACCTAACCTAAATGATAATGGGCAAGGAATCTTCATATCCCAAACAAAAGTATTCATTACTGATACGAGACTAAAATCTTATCTGACCCAGACATTGAAAGGTTTGCCCTAAGAACTACAGAATCATGAACTTTGTACCTATTATGTTGCTAACAATATCAGACCTACAAGAGAAAAGCCTTCTATATAACAGGCCTTTCTAACATCCTAATAAAATATTACTTAAAGAATAAATCTATAAAAACCAAAGAAATATGAATATGAACAATCAAGAAGGAAAAACCTATATATATAAATCTTTATATTCCCATTCATACTACAACCCCCCTCCCCACATTACTTCCTCTTGACACCCCCTATATCCTCTCCCCTTGCCCTTCCTCATTTCCCCCTTCTCAGCCATTCACCTACATACCTTTTATCTGCCTCCCACCTTCAGCTATATTTATTATATATTTACTTCATTTGTACCCCACCTTTCTCCACAGTGGGAACAAAAGTAGCTTACATTATTCCTCTCTCCTCTTTTTTAACCATACAACAATCCTGTGAGATAGGTTAGGCTGAAAATATGTGACTAGCTCCAAATCATCCAGTGAGCTTCCACAGCAAGATAGATATTTGAACCTGGTTCAACTAGACCCTAGTCTGAAGCTCTAACCACTACACCACACTGGTTTTCATAGGGTGGCTGCTGTTGAACAGTAGCAAGCAGCCAGGCCTAGTTGAGTGGTATTGTCACCCAGTGGTTGCAGCCAGGCCTAGGGTTGCTACCCCTCTCAGTTTAGTATTTAGTTGGGCTAAAATTACAAAAACTGAGCTAATATTATAAATTTTGTTTTATTTTATTTATTAAATTTATACCCCGCCCTACCCCGCAAGCGTTTCAACAGAGATAAATGTAGCATTCTGCATTTAAATATGAGAAAATCCAATGCATAATTATAGGATGGAGGAGACTTGTCTTGGTAGTAGCACAGATGAAAATGATCTAGAGGTGATAGTATATCATACACTGAACATGAGTCAGCAGTGTGACACAGTAGCTAAAAAGGCAAAAGCAATTTTGGCCTGCATCAACAGAAGTATAGTATCCAGATTATGCAAGGGGATAGTATCATTTTTTCTCTGGTTAGACCTTACTTTGAGCACTGCTTTCAGTTTGAAGCACACCAGTTTAAGAAGGATGTTGATAATCTGGAGCATGTCTAGAGGAGGGCAACAGAGATGGCGACGGGTCTGGAGACCAAGTCCTGTGAGGAAAGGTTAAAGGAGCTGGGAATGTTTAGCCTGGAGAGAAGTGATACGATAGCCTTCTTCAAGTATTTGAAGGGCTATCATACAGGATGGAGGAGTTGTTTTCTGTTGTCGCAGAAGGTCAGATGAGAACAAATGGGTTGAAATTAAATCAAGAGTTTTTAGCTAAATATTAGAAAGAAATTCCTCACAGAGCAGTCTTTCAGTGGAAGAGACTTTCTTGGGAGTTGGTGGGCTCTCCTTCTTTGGAGGTGTTTGAAGCTGAGGCTAGATGATAATTTGACAGCAATGCTGATTCTATGAGTCATTATGAGTTTAAGTATATAGTGAGAGGGAGAGCAGGAATGGATAAGACAGTGCTTAAACTTTGTGGCCCTTTCTTATATGCCCAGGATAATGTTGGTCACCAATTTGGGGCTAGGAAAGAATTTCCTTCCGATTGGCCCAGGGATCATGGGTCCCCCCCCCCCGGTCTTCCTTTGGACATAGAGCAGGAGTCACTGGGGGAGTGGGGGGGAGGTAGCTGTGAATTCCCTGCATTGTGCCAGAGGCTGGACTAGATGACCCTTGTTTCTATTAGTGAAAATTTGCAGCATTTTCTATATCCCGCTCAGATATGTCTCTGCACTGGAGTGTGTGTGTCTGTGTGTATGTATGTGTTATAGTAAATTTGACACTAGTATGTTTCTTTTTGTTTCTTTTTATTCCTTGGACTAACATCATTCCCCCTCCCTCCTGATGAGAAACTATAGTAAAATGGTGTTTTTCAGAATATAAAGGTTTGACTGTGTAACTTCCCTAGCAGTAATAAAGTACTGTGTAGTCATGGCTGTATTATTTCCATCAGTTAAGGTTACTTTTCCTGTTAAGAAGATTTAGTACACTTGACCGAAAAGGCTGAGTGCCAGACTGGAAAACAGATTTTCACACAGGCCTCATATACAATTGCCTGTTTATATGTGAAAGTTATACGGAGATTAAGATCACAATAGCAGAGATTCATATGTCAGCACAAACCACTAATGTGCAGGATTCGTTATCTGCACTAAAAATATTTGTATACAATTTTCTTGAATGCCAAGCTCTCACTTTCCACAGAACTGAACAACTCAAAATGTCATATTGGTAGCTGCGAAGAAGCACATTCACAAAGCTACATGGTTAATTATTTATTAGTTTATTATATTGAGATTAGGGTCATGGCTGAATTTTACAGATACTTAGATATCTATTTTTCATAATGCATATATAACATATCTATGGTATATTCATGGATTAAGTGTGGCCATGGGGTTTTGCTGTTGGAAGATGAGAAGGGTGTCACCATTAACTGTGTAGAGTGTAGGCGAAGTTAGATGGCAGGGGAATATTTAGTGATGAGAGTCTGATAGGCCAGTTAAGAAGTAGATTATCTGACAATTAACATCCATCTCCCATTCTGGCCCTTCTGTCAACCTTAGTTGTCAAGGTGGTCCTAATAATGGGCCATTAGGACTAAATGTCTTCTTGCTGAATGTTAAATCCCTCTGCCAGGGCTTGATCCTGGATGAGAGGCTGACCTAGCATGCATCACTGATAGGAATGTGCACTAGAAAAAACTGGTATTTTGGGTCTGGATTTCAGGAAGGACATAATTATTAGAATTCCAAGTTATTTGGGTCTGAGCGCACATTCTTAATTACTGAGTCTGAAATGGATGAGTTAATCTTGCCTGCGGGTGGTTCTGCATCTGGCATTCGCTCCACATTTTCTCAACACTGAGGAAAAGGTGCAGCCCAAAATACCCCGAAGCAATGCCGTACTGACTGCGAAGTCACCCCTGAATGGCCATAGATCTATGCAGAAGGTACCATAAAACCCAATGACCAAAGAAAGTGAAAGTGACATGCAATGCAGAGGGGAATTTCTGTTCCAAGGTGAGTTTGGTAAAAACAAGCCAATGCAGAATCACCCTATGTCTGGTTGAGTGCCCACTACTGTATCAGATGAGGATGGGGTAGGAAATCTGTGGCATGAGTGCTGGCAGTGGGACACCAGATGATTTTTCTTGGCACCCAAGGATAGATCTCTGCCCAAGCAACCAAGGCACTGGCAGTACTTCTGAGGGCAATAGTGTGGGAGAAGACAATAGGCTTAGTATACGCTCATAATCACTTGGGTTATCAACCTCCTGGAGGGGGAAAAAAACCCTCCAGTTTCCTTTAATAGAGATGTAAAAGGGTGTTATTTGCCAGACAAAGTTATTTACATCCATGCCATGAAAACCATTTGCTGCCCACTTCCATACATTAAGCCCATGTTAAAGGGACAGGATATCCCCCCCCCCCGGCCTGTTGGCAGCTCTAAGTATAATCTCCCAGACAAGCACAGCAACCAGCCAATGCCAAGTGAGGCTGAAGATGTGGTTAGCAGCACTGCAGTTTGGCTTGCCTATCTGGCCAAATATAACACAACAACATCTGCAGCACTTTTTCAGCATTTGGGCCAAAAATATACACTTGGCCTAAGATACTATGGCTGAATAGTGGGAGTTGCTGTTGTCTATCATAGTTCTGTTATCCAGCTACAGATGCTTTGTCATATGGAATTTTTAATTCTGAATCATTGTACCTAGTGATGGGCCATACACACAATAGCACTCCTCTCAGCTACCATTGCAGCTGTGAATTCATCTGGTGGTGCTTCTTTTTATAGTTTTTTGGGTCACTTGGAGACATACATTGATTTATTTGCAAGGTATTTCACAAATAAAATATCTCACATCCACTCCACAGTTTGGCACTCCATACACAGAATGTCAATGTAGCACAGTCTTCTTGGATTACTTTCCATTGTTGCAGCCTAAGTACATGCATATTGCCTGAACAGGGACCAGCTACTATATTTGACCCTTGCATGTATTTCTTTTCATTGGGGATCCAAAATGCTTTTAATTATGAATATTTGTGCCTAATGATGGGCCATACACACAATAGCACTCCTCTCAGCTACTTCTTCACCCAAAGAGTGATTAACCCATGGAATTCACTGCCACAGGAAGTGGTGGTGGCTACAAGCATGGACAGCTTCAAGAGGAAATTAGATAAGCATATGGAGTAGAAGTCCATCAGTGGCTATTAGTCACAAGGTATAGATAAGAACTCTCAGCCTGGGGCAAGTGATATACTGTATTCTTGGTGCCGGGGGGGGGGACAACAAGCCTGCTTTGCAGGGAGGGTGGGGTATAAATCTGACTATAAATAAATAAAATAAATGGGAAGGCTTCTAGTGTCCTGGCCCCACTGGTGGACCTCCTGATGGCACCTGGTATTTCTGGCCACTGTGTGACAGAGTGGTGGACTAGATGGGCCTTTGGCCTGATCCAACATTGGCTTCTCTTATGTTCTTATGTTCTTTTGAACATAATTCTCTCCTTCTGTATTTTGTCTTGTGAGGACGGTTAGGCAGAGAAAGTGAACTGCCTAAGGGCACACAGTAAGCCTCCATGGGGGAAAAAAGGTTTGAAACTATCTCACATCCTAGTCTAACCACTGCACCATATTTACTCTAATTTCTGAATGGGTCCAGAAAATAGTGAATGCTTCACTAAGTGAGGATTCCAGCTGGCTCAAAGGTGTTAATGAGACTCTTCTTGAAGAAGCCCTCCTTGGACACAACAATTTAAAACAAATACCATTTGTTTGAAAATATGAGCTTGTGGAGGATTATTTCAGACAAAGGGAGTCTGTGCAGTGCGGTGCTATGAGCGGATGTGGTTCGGGAGGCTCCAGAGATGCCCGCTTCCACTTCGCTCTTCTGGGACCTCCCAAATGTTCGTGGGGGTCCCGCTCTACTTCCTGGAGGGAGGTGGAGTTGCAATAGGCTTTATTTCATCCACCCCCATTGATGGCAATCGCGGGGGTGTTGACATTTCGCCCCAAAGCAGGCATGAAGACGAGATTCCATGTTTCCCTAGCAGCGACCAGTCGTTCTTTTTAACCTTATTATATGGTAAGTAACACATCGTACTTAAGATATTCTTTCACATATGTGCATGCAATGTTATAACTAATACCGAGCCAAATATCCTCTTCAGTTACTCCCAAGTTCTTGAAGAAAAAGGCTATAGAAAGACTGGGGGGGGGAAAGATTGCTTTGGAGAAGCGGGGGTAAGAAAGCAGAAAGGAAAAGAAAAAATAAGTTGGTCTGTAAGGACATTGTTAGCTAAAAGTAAGATTTAAAGAACAACCTGACCTATTGAATGCTGTACTACAATGGCTGTGAAACTTCAATGAAGAATATTTAAAAGGGTAACATCTAAAAAGTTGTATTTACGGTGGAGGAAGAAAATGGCGGCAGCAGAGGAAAGCTAAACATGCAAGTAGGAGATCTCACTTGTGAACAATTTAAAAGATTCCTAGCAAATGCAATTAAACAAGCAGTTAAAACAGCCTGTAAAAACTTGTTTAAAGATCTTTTATAGCATAACCTTTTGTTGTTGGTGGATAATGGCTTTTCAAGAATGGAGTGGATAACGATGAGAATTTTTGTATTGTTTTTTTTCTCAATTGGAACCTTGAAAGATGGTGTTTGTGATTGTAATTTTGTTTCTTGTTTACTTTTGTTTCTGGTTTTTACTCTATTATGTGTGGGTTTTGTATTGGTAATAATGAATTAATATTAGGATTTAATTATGTTTTGGATGTAATAGTTTATAGATTTAGATAGCGTTTACATTGTCAAAAGAAGAAGAAATTTTAAGGTTTTGGCGTTTAAGTGGTCTTAGAAAATAAGATACTGATTACTTAAACACAGCTCCATAGGGAAGAAAATAACTAAATATCTAAAGAAAATATTTATTATTTGTATGACAACTTTGATAACTTAGTAGATTTAATATGGGAGCTATGACAAAACACATGAAATACGTGATTTGTAATATTATTGGGATAACAATATATTAGAGAGATGGTACGATTAATTAATTATCACCTGTATGATTTCTTTGATATGTTTAAAAATATGTATGTTTATTCTTCACCTTATTTTTGAAAATTAATAAAAAGATTATATATATAAAAATATGAGCTTGTACTGACTTGCAGGCTCTGAGTATCAGGTGCCAGAAGTCAGGTAAAGCAGGGTTGTTCAGTCCAAGGTCAGAGGTCCAGAAGTCAAGGAAGGCAGAGTTGGTGGCTTAGTGTCTATCGTACATGTTGTGTCCATACCTAACAGTCTCTCTTGGCTGGTTTATAGCCCCATGCATAAGGTCATGCTTGTAACCAGTTGCTTAGATGCAATCCTGCAACAATTCATCTTCATTATCAGCAAGCAGCTGGTGTTGGGCCAGGAGGTGTGCACTTTGCCATCTTGTCTGTAGCTCTGTTCTCAACCTCCATCTGCTGTACTCTAAGGGTGTAGGTGATACTGGTGGGCTGGGAATGGCTAATTAAGGTTCACCTGCTGAATCAGGGCTGGTCAGCTTCCATTAACTCAAGGCTGGCTACATGGGGCTCCTCTTCTCCCGAGGACTCCTTTTCTCCTGAGGAGTCCTCGCTATTGCTAAGTCCTAACTGACTAACAACAGAGCTATTTGGACAAGGTGACTTCGAAAGCTGGTGTTACAACACGAAGCTTTGTTGGGTAAAATGGATTTTCTGGACCATTTCAGTTTGGCATGAAAACGAGTTTTTGGTTTGAAACAACCTTGGTCATTCTTCTGGGAGAGGGACCTTTAACCCAGCTGATTCTCCTCAGTTTTTCAATAGCTACAATACTTGGACTATAAGGAAGGCCGAGTGCCGAAGAATAGATTCTTTTGAATTATGGTGCTGGAGAAGACTCTTGAGAGTCCCCTGGACTGCAAGGCGATCAAATCAGTCAATCATAAAGGAAATCAACCCTGACTGTTCCCTGGAAGGCCAGATACTGAAGCTGAAGCTGAAATACTTTGGCCACCAAATGAGAAGGGAGCACTCACTGGAGAAGACCCTGATGCTGGGAAAGACTGAAGGTCAAAGAAGAAGGGGACGGCAAAGGATGAGATGGTTAGACAGTGTTATCGAGGCAATGAACATCAAGCAAACTCCGGAGCATGACGGAAGACAGGAGGGCGTGGCGTGATGTGGTCCGTGGGGTCATGAAGAGTCGGACTCGACTGTGTGACTGAACAACAACAACCTCCGCATCAGAATCCAGGAGGTCATGGAAGTATTCCATCCAAATACTAGCCAGGACCAACCCTGCTTAGCTTCTGGGATCTGACGAGATCAGGCTAGCTGGGACTATTCAGGTCAGGGCAGTGGCCTAATACAGGAACTTATTGTATATATTGCATTACAATAATGAATGTGCCATGCAATTCTATGCAGGCTTAAATCCTTATAAGCCAGTGACTTACAGGTTCTAACTCTGCTTACTTGCTTGTGCTTACTTGGTCAATACCCCCATTTGTCCCTAGATAATGAAGATTTGCTGATGCTCCATTAATTTTCTTTAAATCTGAAATATGACCATAAGCACACCCAGAATGAAATGCTGCTGAATAAAGGGTAGTAATAAGTAAGTGCATTTGAGACTGAGATGCTAGATACAGATTTCCAGAAATATGCATCATAAGAGAGAGTATGTAATAAGAGGATGAATATATGATTTTAGTAAAGGAATTACATTTTAAAATAAAATAATGGAAAAATGCATTTCATTTGAGGAAAATTAGCCCACAATGTACATATTTTTTATAATGCAGTACCAAGCTATGTATCATAAACCACTACAAAGAAAATGCTATTTATCTTCAATATTTAATGTAAAACATGTATATATAGAACATCTACCACAAATTCAGATTCTTAATTATATTCTGCTTGCCGTGTCATTCTTAAAGCAACCAGAGAAGCAGAATATAAACAGCAATGTAGAAGACAGGGTTTATGAAGCTGCCATATAATTTACATCTGGAAGAATGCTATATAAGAGGTTAATATGAAATTTAAAATAAAGAAAAATAGATATTATATTTTTAACCAAGTTCATAAATCTTTTTGAGACTGGAAATGGTGGTGGATAAAACTTGTGCTGAATTGAGACTAACATGGCAGGGAATGAGTTCCGCTACTTGTTCTACATTATATGAGAGTCTGTATTAAAACCATCTGGAAATAATGGGAAAACTCTGTGTGTCATTTGATCCTTTCTTTGTCTGCAAAACATGAAATGGAAGGAATTTCCCAGTTAATTGTTGGCTGCGTTGTAAGACCACACTTGTGAAGTCTATTTTTAAAATGCTTTAATTGCATTAGATCACTCTCTTGTAAGAAAAAAGTGCATATATCACACATTATTAGTTTACATGATGTTCCTATACTCCTTCAGTTGGAGATATAAGATCTGCATGATAAGCAGAAACACAGCTAGAATTCTGGCAATAAGCTGTAAAATCCAAAGGCATCAAGAAGACAACTATGGAAAAGAACAGGAACACAGTTCTAAAACTTTATTTGAAACAATAGAGGAAGGCTTACATCTAGGATACCAGTAGAAATAAGACTGAGCCTGACTTTTTTTTGGGGGGGGGAGATGCATGCTATGTATTTGGGGGTTACAGTTTCGTCAACTCTTTATATAGACAAAAAAGGACAACTAAAATGATTAAGGGGATGGAACATTTTCTCTATGAAGAAAAGTTAAAGAGGTTAGGGCTCTTAGCTTGTAGAAACAATGGCTGAGGGGTGACATGATAGAGGTTTACAAAATTATGTGGGATAGAGAGGGTAGAGAAAGAAGTGCTTTTCTCCCTTTCTCACAATACAAGAACTCATGGACACTCAATGAAATTGATGAGCAGTAGGTTTGGAACAGATAAAAGGAAGTAGTTCTTCACTCAAAGACTAATTAACATGTTGAATTCACTCCCACAGGAAGTGGTGGCAGCTACAAGCATAGACAGCTTCAAGAGGGGATTGGATAAACATATGGAGCAGAGGTCCATCAGTGGCTATTAGCCACAAGGTATAGATGGAACACTCTGTTGGGGGCAGTGATGCTCTGTATTCTTGGTGCTTGGGGGAGAGGGCTTCTGGAAATTTGGCCCCACTGGTGGATCTCCTGGTGACACCTGAGTTTTGGCCACTGTGTGACACAGAGTGTCAGACTGGATGGGACACTGGCCTGATCCAGCATAGCTTCTCATATGTTCTTAGGTTATATAAGTACAGACCCCCAAATCAGCAACTGCTAAACATCTCACCATCTGGAGGAGATCCTGACAGCCAGTTCATCTGATCAGTGGCACCATAGTGCTCTGTCAGGTATACCTTGTGCCTCTGTGTGGGTATTTTTTACTTTGATATCTGTCTCTGGGAGGCTAAGTAGGATTTGCTAATTGCTTCTTATCTGTCTGTTGCTAAATAAACAATGCTTTAACTGAGACTTGTTTCTGTGAATCTCTGGGGGAATAGGAGGATGGGGAAAACTCTCTCAGTAGCACCAATCCTGCAGGACTTCCGGTTGGCGGATCAGTGATGGCGGTCACTCTCCCTGGACTTCGGGGAAGCGACTCGCACACCAGCAGTATGGGGGGGTGCTACCTCAAGTAGCACTCACACGGAGCCTTTGCGAAAGGCTCCAGGCCATAGGGCTTTTGAGGGACAGCCTCTTCGATGGCTAAATGCTGGAGAATTGAGGCTTCCCTCTGCCCTGACGGTCCTGCCGCTGTGTGGCCTTCGGGCACAAGCTGTTTCGACTGGGACAAGCGCTGGAGATCGAGCGGAATATCGTTTACTGTGAGCGAGGTCAGAGAAATGACTGACAATGAACGTGAGTTGAAAATAAACTGAAAATTTTAAAAGTGAATTACCCCCCCCATGGGAAAAGCGGAGCACAAAGAGGGACGCCTCTTATGCGAATGGACAGATAAGTGTAATGAAGGGGGTAGGGGGGAATAAACAGCAATTTTGTGTGGAGAGACTTACTTGAGCGCTGACAGTGAGGTGATGATTTTTTGAGTCCGCGAGAAGCGGTTTGGAATAGTAAAAAATTGTATAAAATGACGGCCTCGCAAAGAAAGTTTAAAGCGAAATCGGCGGGTAGTCAGAGCCCAAAACCGGAAGAGGGAGCAGACATCATGAAAATGCTAGCGGATATGCTCAAGCCGGTGATGGAGCATGGTATTAACCAGCAACTGACCTCGCTGAATCAAAACTTCGCATTCCAGCAGCTACAACTGGCAGAAACGGCGAAGAAGGTGGAACAAATGACTGAGAGAATTAAAGACATAGACACCACAAACAAGAAAATGAAGAAAAGAATGGGGGAAGTTGAAGCAAAACAAAACTTCCAAGAAAACTGTTTGCTACAGCTACAAATGGAAAAAGCCAACATGATCCTCAGATTCCAGGGAGTTCCTGAATCACAAACGGAGGATCTGAGGAAACTGCTCAGTGAGATCATAGCTCCAGTAATAGGCTTAACAGTGGATGAAGTAGTAAAAGAGATGGAGACTGCTTATATGGCATACTCTAATTATATTTTAAAAAACCCAGCCTCCCCGGAGAAATTGTGGTCAGATTCTCAAGAAGACAGACCAGAGATGCAATTTTAAAAGCGACTTCAGCAACTCCACTGAAAATGGGGAATATAAACATTAAAACTTTAAAAGACATTCCATTTGAAATTCGCCAAAAGAGGAAAAGCTATAAGGACTTTATTTATTTTCTTTAAACCAATGGAATTTCGTACAGGTGGGCAATCCCAAAGGGTGTCACCTTGAAAATCAATGACAAAAGAGAAAAGATTGACTCCACTTTCAAAGCCAAAGAATTTCTGAGACGCCTGTTTGGAACGGAAGAGGAATCCAAAGATGAAGAATCTAAATCAAGTGACTCTACTACCTCTGGAACGGAAGAGGACTCTGCTGTAGAAACGGGTGCAGGTGCAACGAAAGTTACATATGATTTCAGAGATAGAAAATCAAAGTAAAGGCCTTTTGAAAATTGCCTTTTGAAGCAACTAACACGAAGATGCTCAGAAAGTTCTCTCACACAACTAACATACTACCATTGAAGCCGAGACAAACAAGAACTCTACAAGTATATTGTTATATTAACACTTTTATTGATAACATTTAGATTAACATGGATATGATCTCCTCCTCTTGGGTTTTTAGTGCAGTGTGGTTATGTATCCTTTATCCTTAGATGTTAGCCCCCTCCCTTATATTTTCTTTGTAGTTTTGTAGTCCTATTAAAATAATAAAAATATCCATCCGGGGATGCAAAAAACAAAAACAAAAATAGCGCCAATCCTGCTCTTCTCCAGGAGGGATCTGATCCCCCCCTTTCTTGACAGATTGCAGCTGAATAACTTGATCTCAGAAAGTATATTCCCCTCCAGAGCTTATCAGCTCAACTTTGGTGCAGTAGTAAGTAACAGAATTACCCACTGTGAGGTAGGATAACACCAGTCATTTGAGCCAATTGTATTTCTTTTTTATAAGTCTTTTTAAATTTATTTTTTAACTAACATACAATATTTCAAACAAAACAGATTATGTCCAAATATAAAAACGTGATACAGAGTTTTCATACCAGGTGACCTAAATGCAGTTAATAATATCTTGTATTACACGTGGAATGAGGGAATGGTGCTATCCTTCCTGGTTGGAAGAGAAATAGCCCTACAGAATTAGCCATTTAAGGTACAGAGGATTCGAGGGAAGACTGTCTAGAGACTGTACATCGGAAACAACTGCGTACCAGGTTGACTCGAATTTTATTTCTAACAAAAGGGCAGGGCAGGGTATTGAAGGAAAGGAAGAATCCATTGTAGTTATTCACAGCTTTATGGCTATGTACATTGCTCTTTAGTTTTTCTTACTGAAGGATGCTGCTGCTCTCTAGCCTTGCAAAGCTAATATAGGAGTGAAGCATCTTCTTCCAGCCAATCATATTTATATCCTCTCTGGAATTTGAGTATGCAGATTTTCAGAGATGGGCAGCATGGAACTATGAAAGCTTTTGGATACTTTCACCTAAATATGGACCTATAAGTTGCTAGTGATAAATCCATTGAAGTCTAGCTACTTGTTTGATTTTTTTTTCATTCTTACGGATTGTAGAAGTAGAATTTCTCCATTCATATTGTTTAGTCAGTTTTTATAAAGTAGAGCAGTTCCAGTTAAAAGCAAAGTTTGAAGGTGCTTTTAAAAAGAGCAGTGTCACAAGAATGTTTGAGTGGCAAAGTGACAAACTGAATATGGAATCCTTGCTAAGGAGTTATTATAAATGAATAGGCAGTTTCTACCCAGTATTTCAGACACATGTGATTAGAGCGCAGGAGCATCTATCACTGTTCACACATGTGGATTGTTCTCTGCATGGAATGCAGGAGAGTCAACACAATGAGGTGCTCCTTCCGAGCCTCCCAAGGTTTTCCTTTTAAACTACATCAAAGCAATGCCTCCTTTGATCCAGCTCAAAGGAAGAATTGCCAGGTGGCTGCAGGCAGACTGCCCGTGTGTATGATCTGACCACAACAACTATGGGGAGGCATCTAAGCTCTGCATTTCCTCTTTTCCCTTTGGGCCCTTTAAAAGGCTATTTCTTTTCACAGATGAGCTATACTGAAGCTTTACAGCATGGCACAGCTGCCAAAGGGAAAGGAAAGGGAGGAAGGGCTTCAGTTGGGTTCTGCACAATTTCAATAATGTCTGGATTTTGCCTAGAGACAATGGAGGGAATCACTGGGGGAGTGGTGGCAGCAGCAATGTAGCAATGTACTAGCGGGTAACCCTAAATAGCAGGGCATCCCACTTCTAACTTGAGCCAGAGACCCACAAAAGTCAGGCCAAGGAAGGCACTCCTGGCCTGAAACACAGAGCAAGCCAAAGCTCTGAAAAAGGGTTTAATTTCAGGAAATAAGGCAGCTCTCCAAGGCAACTTTCACCCAGTAAAGGTATTATTATGGAATAACTATGTGTTCCACCAGTTAATGTATCTTCATTTCTAAAGCTATTCAGTGGCCACCTGGCAAATAGCCCTTCTATCTCCAGAACTTCACCTAGCCCTTTTGTGTGAACCTATGTCTATGTGAGAATCCTTTGTCTCCACAACTGTCTTTCTTGCTCCATCTCTCAGAATACTGAATTAAACCAATCATACATTCAAATGTTTAGTAATCCTTCCTGACACTAATCAGAGACCCATCTCCCACCTTTTGTCAAAGCTTAGGAATCTATTCAGCCTACCTTGGCAGAACCACTAATAGTCATGAAACCCATTCAGCTAGCTACCCAGCACCTGGCTAATCCTATTGTGAACTCAGACTCTGCCCCTCTGAAGCCTCACTGGTCACACCTATGGTCTTGCCCATCCTGATGCCATATCCCCTGGGACCCCTGATTGGTCCAGGTAATCTTCTGTCTTCTCCTGGGGCAAGCCCCTCAAGACCGCCCATTGGTCAGCATTGTTTTCTAATGTCTATATCCGCCCATGCACATGGCCTCAGAAAGTGTGTCTGCCCCAGGATGCCAACTGGCACTTCACCTCCAAACCTTGTTTGGGCCACAATCCCTTTTTAATGGACCTCTGCACACCTGGTCAGGTAGTATCACCCTTTAACTGACCCCTCTATTTGCTATCAATCACCTCTGCTTTCTTAGTTCTGTATTGCTTGTTCTTTTTAAATGCTTAGTGTCCTTGTAATTAGGGAAATTCTTCAATAAAAACTATTTAATTTACTCTTCAAAACTGGAGTCTTCCTATTCTACTGGACCTTGGTATACAATTGGTGTGCGATCCCCATACCACTCTGGCCTCCACTGCCGCATAGTTGATTTCCCCAAACATAGAGGCAGGTTATTGGTGGTAACAGTAAGTCGCACAGGAAGAGGGAAGGTGGACCACCCTCACCATTTGCTGTTGCTGGAGTAGAAGGACACATTTTTGTGCTCCTGTTTGGAAGCCTCATCCTATATCTGTGGTTAATCACAATGATTTCTATGAACTGTGTCAGACACACATACATGAACACACATGAAGCTGCCTTAAACTGAATCAGGCTCTTGGTCCATCAAAGTCAGTATTGTCTACTCAGACTGGCAGCAGCTCTCCAGGGTCTCAGGCAGAGACCTTCCACATCATCTGCTTACCAGTCCTTTTTACAGGAGATGTCGGGGATTGAATCTAGGATCTTCTGCATACAAAGAAAGTGTTCTGCCATGGAGCCACACCCTCTCCCTCACATAACTGACTGTGATTGGTGGTGATAGTGGTGGACATGCACATGTGTGTGTAAAGGGGAAATGCCCAACATTAGGACTGGGATAAGTTTGCTAAGGTTTCAGGGGAACAAATTAAATGACTGGATATTTTTGGCTGCACACTCACACACACACATGTACACACTTTTAGTGCTATGTGTTATAGCCTTCTAAACCTTTCACAACTGAACAGACAGATAGAAAAGATGTTTAACTCCAGATAAAGTCACCCAAATACAATGAAATTTGGCATCACTTACATGGCTGAAAGGGATGTATTTCAACATTCAAACATCTATTTCTGAACTACAGGGTAGAATAAGTTTGGACTAAAAATAAAGTATTTCAGCCTTTTTTTCCCCTCCAAAAATAATATGCAAACCTCACTGACACTTCATAGCTTTGAAAAACAGCAAAGCAAACTCCTGAGACATTCAGCAATCTTGCCCAGAGATCAGACCATGTTTATTTAGCAATCTGAGTGAGTCAGACACATAAATATTTTAGTTTTAATTCAATTGCTTCTCCTGCAGTCAATGTATCAGAGTTACTATGATATCTGAGGAGTCTCTCCAGGGGAGGTCCTGGAACTGTGCTATGAGTCCCAGGTGAAAATGCCAGAAATTCAGCAGGCTTCCTGTTTAATAGCATTGCTCTATTTTGTTGTCATACTCTTAAATTATGTCTAAGTGTCCTGTGATATTCTTGAACAATCTTGAAGTAAGAAGGAAAGTTTTGTTTGGCAAACGCTTTCACTTTTTAAAAATGCTACTTTAACAAATTATTTTTAATGAAAGAAATCATTTTTAAAGTAATATGACCCCAGTCTTTTGAGACTACCAATCAATAGAAGAGAACATGGAGAAAAGTTACTTCAAGTCTGGACCTCTCCTGTGACTGGTAACACCACTTTATTGAATGTTCCCGATAACGATAAGGGAACCAAGGGAGTGCTTGTGCTCACTCCTTCTCTATGTGCATTGATTTCTAATATGCATAATATTGGGTGTAGAAGACTGAAGACACAACTTTTTCCATTTATAGAGCTGACAGTGAAAAATGCAGTGATAATAACTACTCGTTTAGATGGCTTTTAAAAAGTACTAGAAAAACTCACAGAGGTTAAGAATACCAGTGGCTATTAACCTTTCCTCATTTAATATTTTAAATGTTTAATGTCTGATGTTCACCACCTTGGGGACCCTATTTTGCTGGAAAGGTGGCATAGAAATATTTTAAATAAGTAAATATAAATAAATGAATAATGAAGGCTTAATGTTCAGAAGCAATTTGAATTCGATTAGAGGGTTTCAGTAGATCTCTTCTAATGTTCATGTGTTTTCCTTTGTCATTATTTTCCGACTAGGTAAACACAGAAGACCATGATGTAGTTGAACATAAGACAACATGCAATTATCGTGTACTTATCCAGATTTCTAGCTGGATATGAAAGTGTAAAAAATTCCCATTATATGTGGACATTTCAAATGACATTTTGCCCATATACTTATATGATCCCCAAAATAAATTTGTATGTAGTCAATGTCCCCCCCCCCATTTACCTAATATTAATTTAATGTTTAAATTTCTGATGGAAACTGTATTTTTTAATGAAAACTGATTATGTTGCATCTATTTTCTATACATCAGCTACCACAGGGCTGTTCTAAATAAATATCTGGTAGGAGGAAGAGTCAGGAAAATAGGACTTACTTGGCTCTTTTGCTTATTTTGGACTGCCAGATTATACACATTGAATTCAAGTGGAAAGGAAACCAAGTTAGTATGTGTGATTTAAGAAAACTCAGCTGGATTAAGAAGTTTAATAAACTCTCAAATGAACAATCCAGCCTTGTTTAAAGTTTAAATGCTGGTGTGTTTTCCTCACCCCCATCCCATCTAGAAGTTTGTCACATTGAAAGGCTTTCATCCTTTTGAGCCTTACTGTTTGCAAAATGAAAACAAGCAGCTGGATACAACAACCAGTCTATTGTGAAGATATTTCTCCCCCAAATGCTCTTTGTGTTTTGTCAAATCATCTGCCGTAAGGCCTTAGGGTACCAATGTAGAAAAACACACTCTGTGAGCAATTTCATGGACACAGAGCTATTTCATGCTAGAAGCTTCTGGAATTTAGCAGCTAACTGTGGATGCTGCAGAGCTACTTTTTATCACTGGTATCAAATTCAGTCCAAATAGACCACAAAATTCCTTTAGCTTTGGCAGCAGTTATAAGGTTTGGAAAGCTTTACTGAAATACAGACTGAAAAAAATATAAATGATGGAGTGCTCTTTTGAAACAATCAAAAGCTGAATTAAAATGATTTCATTGGGAGATTTTTTTCCGTGCCTTCTATCTGTCTATCTATATAAAAGAAAGTCCCCTCACCGTAAAATCAACACCCAGGCCAAACCGCTGGACCTAGAGACACCAAATTCAGGGACAGCGCTCCCACTGTGGCATAGGTGCTTGCTAAGAAGGGATTTTTAGAAATTCGACCCCTAAGTGGGTCAAAAGGGGGGAAATGTGCTCCCCCATTGATTCCTATGCAGCTGCCAGGCAGCTCTCTCCCTGCACCCCCCACTCTCTGAATGGTCATCTGCAGAGCTCAGAGTTCTGAGGTAAAAAACCCCAACAGTTACAGGGGACTGCAGAGAGCTAATGACAGTTGAGGAAATCGGGAGTGGCCAACAAGCACCTGTGAGGTTCAGTAATGCTGGTGGCCCAGCCTCTCTGATGTCTTCCAACACACTCCCCCCACATCCTACACCTACCGGGTGGTTGTCTGTCAGGTGCAGCAACAGTTGCAGTGTGCTTAAAGCCACCCGGGAGCCCGCCCCAGCATTAATGCCTTAGTGATCCTGCCGGCCCCGTCTCCACAGTGGCTTCTAATACTCCTCCCCCCTCCCACTCCTACAGGCAGCTGCCTGTCAGGTGTAGGAGAGGAGGTAGGATGCTTACAGCCGCCGGGGAGGTTTGCTCAGCAGGATTGCCTTAGTCCTGCTGCTGGCCCAGCCTCTCCAATGCCTTTAAATACAATCCTTCCAACACCAGACAGGCGGGTGTCTGTCAGGTGTAGGAGCAGGGCCAGGGTACTTTAATCCATCAGGGACGCCGCCCCAGCAGGATCACCTTGGCGATGCTGCTTGCCCAGCCTCTCTGATGGCTTCCAACATACTCCCCCCACCTCCTACACCTAACAGGTGGTTGTCTGTCAGGTGCAGAAGCAGTCGCAGGGTGCTTAAAGCCACAAGGGAGCCTGCCCCAGCAGTAATGCCTTAGTGATCCTGCCAGCCCTGCCTCCACATTGGCTTCTAATCAGGGCTCTAGTCGGGGGGGAGCTCTCAGGTATGGAGCTCCGGAAGAGAACCTCTAGGGGGCGGGGCCGTCACGTGGTGAAGCCCCGCCCCCTTCTTTACCCCGCCCTCTGCTTAACAGACGACTGCTTCTTAAATGGACAGTTCTATGTGGCCTGCTCCAGAGTGAGCTCATCAAGCAGCCTGGTGATCCTAGCACCTGAGGGCAGAACCACCAATGTGGTCTACAGAGAGGTCCTTCGGTAGAGAAAAAAAAGTAGGTATGTCTCACTTCATTTTTTACACTACAATCTTCTCCACTAGAATTCCTACAACAAATGTCACATTTCAAACTTCACATCAGCGGTATTATAGCTGGATTTACGGAACTTAAATACCGTAGCGAAGCACAGGTATCAGACTAGTATTATATTAAAAATCAAATCAGTTTAAAGGGAAAACAGCCAGTTTGAAGATGTTGCTTTTTATTAGTTGAGTTTAAGTATTCCACCAACTGCAGAAAATAGGAATTCATACTAAATGAAATAGTTCGATTGTAACCAAAAGTGCTAGAGAAATATTGAAAAAATAACCTGTCAGCAGGATTTGGACAGCACAGGCTGCTTAAATCCCTTTTAAGTCTAACTGCAAGCAGAATCACAACCCAAATAAATACTGGTGTGCCAAGCCTGATGTAACTTCTGCAGAAACATTAGGTACCTTGAGAATAGTTTTATGGAAGGATAGTGCATAGATTCTAAAAATAAATAAAATAACACAAACTTAGTCATGACAACTATTTTGAAACTTGTTTTAAGGAGAGGCACCAGCTGAGCCGAATGTTGAGGAGAATTCAGTCTGATTTCAGCCCTAGCTGAGAAGAGCCGAGTACTGACAGTTTCAGAATTCATCCGTGACTGAGAGCAGTTTAACACAGACAGGAGAATTGGGGAATTTGAAGATGTTGCTTTTTATTAGTTGAGTTTAAGTATTCCACCAACTGCAGAAAATAGGAATTCATACTAAATGAAATAGTTCGATTGTAACCAAAAGTGCTAGAGAAATATTGAAAAAATAACCTGTCAGCAGGATTTGGACAGCACAGGCTGCTTAAATCCCTTTTAAGTCTAACTGCAAGCAGAATCACAACCCAAATAAATACTGGTGTGCCAAGCCTGATGTAACTTCTGCAGAAACATTAGGTACCTTGAGAATAGTTTTATGGAAGGATAGTGCATAGATTCTAAAAATAAATAAAATAACACAAACTTAGTCATGACAACTATTTTGAAACTTGTTTTAAGGAGAGGCACCAGCTGAGCCGAATGTTGAGGAGAATTCAGTCTGATTTCAGCCCTAGCTGAGAAGAGCCGAGTACTGACAGTTTCAGAATTCATCCGTGACTGAGAGCAGTTTAACACAGACAGGAGAATTGGGGAAAGGTGGCAAGGACCAGTGGGTAGTTAGACCAAGACCCCCATTTGGGCCAAAGCAAGGGGATAGTTCCTCTTGTGAAACCACTTTCCCCACCACCCCCTCAAGGGTTAATGTGAATGGTGATTGGCGAGGACAGATCTGCACGTCCCCGTCCCCCCCAATAGCTAGCAATCCAAAACAGTCCAGTGGAGCCTGAGCGGTGGGTGTTGCCTTCTGACACACTTCGGGTGATGTCAGGGGGTGTGGCATATACAAATGAGTTATGCAAATGAGTTATGCTAATGATGGAGGGTTGGGGCACCTTCTTTTGGGGATCATAGAATTCGACCCCCTAGTTCAATTTTTTAGAATCATAGAATCACACAGCTGGAAGGGGCCATACAGGCCATCTAGTCCAACCCCCTGCTCAATGCAGGATCATCCTAGAGCATTTCCTGCAATTGTTGAAACATAGACAACACTAATTGAGGCCTTCCTAATGAAATTAAGGTTGGTGTCACCTAATGCAGCTCTCTACAGTGTTAGGTAGTTGAAACTAGCTTTGTTGTTTTCTGTTCTGTATGATTTCTGAGTAATGTGCTGGCAATAACTATTTTCCGTTCTTAATACCTTTCAAAAACCTTAACATTATTTTATAACAACAGCCTGGTACTTGTGTGCACCTGCCCTGGGAACCCATGGGGTCTAACCTCATGTTTCCTTGACAATATCAATTTAAGGATTGCACTGCACTGAATAGTAGTGTCTTTTTTAATTATGGAGGGGAAAACTGGTTTACAGAAGAGCCAGCTTTCAAGCTAACATTGTATTTCCTTCTAAATGGATTGGTAGGATAAATAAAATAGACTAGAAAACTGAAACATGCTTTGGGTTACTTATTAATGTTTGGCTACCAAATAAAAATCTATGTACTCTAACAAGAGTATCTCTCTATTGAATTTGTATTACAGAAAAGAAAGACTTTATATACATTACGGAAGGACTTCAATGTTCCCGAGTTTGTAAGTTTTCTTCAGGCACAGTTTTGATATTTTTGCCTTAGGAGAGACATAAAACAATTCTTTTATGGTAAATCACTGAAATCTTTAAAAAGTCTTGCTGAAGAACTGCTCTTGCCATCTGAGGTGAAACTGTATAGGCAGAACTAAAATGTTGCCCAATATATTATTTCTGTATAAACTGAGACTTGCTCATCTAATTCCTGCAGGCAAGCACCTGCTTCTGTGATCCATTTGTTCCTTCACAGTGCCAGTTTCATATAAACTCTTCAGGAGAATTTATTCACCTAAGGAAATATTTTCAATTAACTCAGTGTCTGAGTCTTAACATCTTTTACATGCTCTCTGTGTGATGAAGCTCCTAATATAGTTCTTAAATTCTAGCATGTATTCTTTGATAAGCACTGCTGCAGTTTACTGGAGAAGCTGCCCCAATAGCGGCAGAGAAAAGACCAATGAAACTCTTTTATTAAAAGACTTCAAAAATGAATCAAATTCTCATATTTCTTTATTTTCACAGTTGCTCCACAGAAAGGAATGCAGAATTTCCTTTGTGTGCCCCCCCAAGTCTAATTCAAACCTTATGTAGAGATTGCTTCAAACTATTGATGCAGGCTATGATCCATATGATAACCAAATTCTTGAGAGTTTTTTAACTCAGTCACATGGGGAGTCTCTATGCCAAGAATCTGTGGTACTGGTACAGGACTTCCAATGCAATTTGGATGATGTGTGAGGTAAACTGCTTTCGTATATTGTGCATGCCACATGGAACAAAATGAAAAGTTTTTGATGTCCTTTGTGCATAGGCCATTAAAGACCAGGTTCGTACTATCTCATTTCTCACATGGAATTGCTTCCTTTAAAATATCTGTCAAAATCACACCCTCTGCCAAAATGTATCACATTTAAAAGGGAATGCTAGATCTCTTCTTTGAAAATGGTGAATTATGCTATAGGATGCAATTTTCACATAAGCTTGGTATCAAACACTTAATCTATTTCAATGAGAGATGTGTTCTGCCAGAAATAGAGCATCTGAAATAATTGGATACTATACTTGGATACTATACTAGATAACTGGACCTTCTGACTGTCCAGCTTAATTGTTATTCTCTGGAACATGCCACGTACAGGCTTTCAAACATGAAGGTTCCATGATGGAACCAGCAGAAACATAAGAGCTAAAAAGTACCTCAAGGTTCATCTAGTCTAACCCTCTGCACAAGGCAGGAAATTAACAGCTACTTCTACCTCACACCCCCAACTCCTGCTGTATGCCCAGAGGCATAGTAAATGGGTAGATCTGCAGATACCTACATCTGTGGATGAGGTACACACTGAGAGAAAAGACTTTTCTCTAAACTTGGGGGGAAACCCAGGTTTGCAGAAAAATCTGAGATAGTTAAAAATTACACTGGGGGATTAAATCCCCCCTGTATAGAAATATTGCTTCTATATTCACATGCCTTCTCCTGTGATGTCTTTTGATAACATGCTGTGTCTTGTTTCCTGTTGCAAGCCAATTGGTGAGGCCACATGGCCTGAATAGCCATGCCATAAACCCACATTCTTTCACACTTTCATGCCAAAAGCCAGACCTCATGGCTACACTTTCTGGCCCACTTGCGACCAGTCACGTACACAATGAAGTAGCTGGAGTTTGGGTCACATGACTGCAGGCGGGGTCCCAAATTTATAGCCTATCCCCACATGCAGCTATGGCAACCAATAACTGGGCACACCCATGCCCACTCGCAATTGGCTGATGACCACATCTAATTTGTGACCAGAATTGGAGTATAATTGTTTGATCCCTATGGGAGTGAGTTCTCTTCTCTTGCTCTTCTCTTAGCTCTCCCTTCCTCCTCTTGTCACTGTCTGTTTATTGCACCTGAAATGCCTCCTGGTAGACCCATCACCTGGCCCCTACCTGGGCCACCTATCTGACAGAAGGGCTGAGCCTGACCCACCCAAGCTCGATACAGTGCAGAAGTGGTGCTCCCCTGAGGTGAGGCAGGGGAGACAGGGTGAAAACAAAGGAACAAAGATGGGGGCTTTCTGTGGTGCACAGCATGATCACCAGATAGATAGGCTCATGGAGAGCAACTATCTGATTTGGAGAGAATAAATGAAGACCCATCTCATTGAAAAAGGCTTGTGGACACTTATCCAGATTGACTGCCCAGCTAATGATGCAGAGCAACAGACTGCAGGGAATGCCAAGAATGACCAGGCAATAGATGCTATTATCACTGGTATAACAGACAGGTATTAAGAGTCATTAGGATGCCAACTGCTAAGGCTGTTTGGACTGAATTGGACAGATTGCACATAAAATCCTCCTTAAAGAGCCAGCTCTACCTTCAGAAATGCATGTTTAGCATAAGAATACAGGCTGGTGGAAATGTTTGTGAACAACTTGACAAGAAGTTGGAATTAGCTGAGCAATTAAGAAGTGCTGGAAAATAAATTGCAGATCAGAATATGCTTGTCTTAATTTTAATCAGCCTGCCAGAATCATATGAAAATACAGTGTCTCGAATTGAGTCTAAGAATGATTTGTCCCTCCAAAGAGTTATCAATCAACTTGAAGAGGAATATGATGCACAGAAATTAAGGAGAGCAGTGACTAGCCAAATGGCTTTGAATATAAATAAAAAAGGGGAGAAAATGTGTCACATAAGAGGGACTGTTCTATTGCTAAGCAGAGGAAAGCCTTTCTCCAAGCAAACGGCAAAGAATCTCAGATCAAATGTAAGCCACCAATAAAGACATGTTTTATATTATCACCAGGAACCACAAAAAGTCATATCCAGTTTATAGATAGAGGGACCATAGCCCACATGTGTGCTCACAGAGATTTTTTTTTGAAACATTAAATAAACAAAAGTGAGAGAAATTCAGTGTTGCAGATGGACGTTCTGTAAAGACTGAAGATTCCGACTCCCCTGCAAATGCCGACAGCATCCTGCGGGGGAGTCGACTTTGCCTCCTATGAAAGGAGGAGGGAGTCTGTCTGTGTTTGCCCCCTCTCTGGGGGGCAGGGCCAGCGCCAGTTTTAACAGCTGGCCCCGCTTTGGAAGAGACAGTCATCACCTCGTGCTTGGACTAAGTAGCAGCTCCGAGCATGATGCTTGCAGGGAGACCAGGCCTACCTTTAAGGCCTAAACTCTGGGTGACCATAGGTCATCGTTGGAGACTTCAGGGCCGTGTCAGGGGCTGAAGAAGTGGGTCTGTGTCGGCGGCTGAAGAAGCTGTGCCGTGTCGTCGGCCGAGAGATCGAGGCTGCATCGGTGGCTGAAGCAGCAGGGCTGCGTTGGCGGCCGGAAGATTGGGGCCACATTGGTGGCCTGAGCAGCAGGGCCGAGTTGACAGCCTGGCCTGTGGGGCAGCGTCGGCTGCCAGAGTGTTGTGGTCTGATCTTGGGACTGCAGAACTGGCTGGATCTGTGTGTTGTTTTTTAAAAAACAACTACATTCACACACGCCCCTATGCTTTAGGTTGGGGGAGGAATCCTTAGAGGGCTCTGGTGAGGGTCACTGGGTGGCTGCAGTTGGTGAGGCTGCATCATTGCCACCACCCACTTCCCCCCCATATATTCCATCCACTTTACTGCCCACCCATTGGGCCTGAATTGGTGTCTGTAAGCAGGGTTGAAGTGGCAGCCATCTTAGGTGGGTCCCTTCAGTTGCGACAAGGTGGCCATTTTGGAGCCTTATTGTGCTTTCAAGGAACGGTGGCCATTTTAGGTCTCTGGGCTGCTATCTCACTCATTTTATTAGCTTGCCTGTGGCTGGCAAGAATTTATTCACTTGGGGCAGCAAAATGACTTGAGACAGCCCTGCCTTATAGGTAAGCAGAAGGAAATAAATGTGGCTTGCCTCCGTCTATTTCCCCTTCCCCTTTGCCACCCTACTAGCCACAGCCAGAACACTCACCTGTAGCCTCTTTCTGGAGCTCGTTGTATTTATTTCCACAACAGGCCTTATTCCTAGTTAATAATAACAGGAGTCACAAAGAATTCCAGGAATCAAAAGTAATGTCTTTTCACACTGTAGGAAGAGCTAATTCTTATATTCTCCACATGATATCCTTGAGGCCATAGTAGTTGGAAGGGAAGATATGTATGTTATTACCATTTATTTAATACTCTGCAATGTAGGCTATTATGCCATCTTAACTGTGCAACTGGGGACTCAGACCAAGTTGAAAATGATAGTGAATGGGGAAAGATATTCATACAACATTATTAAATGAATTGTCATTTAATACGATTTTATTAGTCATGATAAATATTTTGGATCCATATTCAAAGGCAGCAAATCTCTGGCTACCAGTTTTCAGGGAGGAGTATATGATTTCTTTGTACTAGAAACATGTAGAAATATGTAACAGACATATCTGTGTAGAATGCACTCCAATTGCAGGAAGTAGTAACAAGAGAAAGGAAAATGGAGGGCAAAGGAGATGTCTGTAAAGTGGTAGTAGACAGCAATAAATGGGTCTGCTTACAGCATCTCCCTCTTAACACCCAGCTGCTCTCCTTCCCCCCAACTATGTTGAGGTCTCTATGTTACATCTCATTGTATTAAGAGTTTGATCTGCTAAAACTCCATCGCCTTATAAGCCTGGGTAGACTTAGCTGCCACTGCTAGGAGACATTTACTAGTTTTAACTTTTTTTTTTTTTTAAGCCAATCTAATGTATGGATTGGCTGTACCACTGGATCAGTCATATATTGATACAGGCTCCTATAGAGCCTATTTCCTATGAAAAACATAAAATCCAGCATGTATGTGGGATGGAGATCAGGATTGACTTCCTAACTATTTGCTTTTTTATCAGCATTTCTATGATAGATCCATGACAAGAGCAGCCGATCCACTGGTATGTATTCTACAACCAGACATCAGATTGTATAGCTTTATTGATTAAGTATACATGGTTTTAAAAAAGTCACACAGAGATTTGGAACCAATCTATAGGCAAGTAGAATAATACAGAGCAAAAATAATGGAAAATACTGTTAAGAGATGTGCTTGAAATTGTATTTTATTTGTATTGTGCTGACGTTTGTATGTTTGGAATGTTCTTGCATTTGTGTATGGGTTGAGAAAACTGTGTGCTTTGGTCTGCCTGCATTTGGAAGCTGCTATGCTGATGTGCTCTGGCTGCACTGGTATGCTAATTAAGACACACACACACCTACCCGCCCTGCCTGGAAAGAAGAAGGCATTCTCCATTATGGTCAGCTACGAGGACTCTCACAAACAACAGGTCCTCCACCATCAAGGAGTTTCTGGTCAACACGTAACCCTCATATCTGGTTTGCATCTGAAAGTGACTTCTTCCTGTTTACTGCTTGGGAACCAGCTAGAACATCTACACAGCAAAGGTTTCCTTGGCAATACAACTTCACACCTTGACCAGATGCTTCCATTGAGTTATAGGTTAAGATTTGAATATTGCCCACTCCCAGTAGATACATACGTCACATCCCAGTAACCAATAGGTATAGGGAATCGGACGGACTAAAGGTAGGAGGTTGGCACAGATGCCAACCCCCAAACTAGGTGATAAAAGGCGAGGTTCAACCTTTGTTCCACGCTAGCCATCTTTATCCCACCTAGGCAACTCAAGTTCTACTGAAGGTAATTCTCACGTGCTTACTTGGACTGCGGCCAAGAAGCCCACACGTGTTGGCTGGTTCCAACTGTGTGAAGTAGAATCCCTCTAGCTAGATCTTTTGTTCCCGCATTCTTCATTGAGAAGATCACGCTCTCTTCTGTATCAGATAAGTATAACCGTCACCCTTTTTTATGTTACCACCCAGTTAGTCAAAGGTTATTATTTTCCATACTGATTGCTTTCCATTTCTATTGTATCTTAAGGAACTTGTAAGCATGTGAGTGTGTATCAGTTTTTGTATGTCTGTGAATTCAACTATTATTCAGTAAACAGAACAACTTATTCTTTAAACACCCAGTTGTGTTGTCTCTTTTATGGGGAAAAAGGAGTCTCTGTTCTGATTCTGCCCTCTGTATAGACTGGTCAAAAGAACCCACAAGCCCCTGTCGTACATAAGACAGATTTGGGCTAAAGGATTAATCTCCTAACGGGGATTTCTCCTAACAATACAGTGGCCAGCTAGATCTGCCTGCAATGTATAAGGCCTCCTACGAACATGACATCTTTCTGAAGGCTTAATAAAACCTTGGTGAAAAATCCTGGCAAATCCTTGACAAAGGTTGCACCCCTAGCTCCCTTATTTACAGGTTTCCTTTTAGTTGGGGAGTTTTATTTATTTATTTATTTATCGTTCGATTTATTACCCCGCTCGCACCCCCGCTAAGGGGTCTCTGAGCGGCTTACATTTTGAATCTCATACCTAATCTATGGCCACAGAACACAGGGTGGGGGGCAGTCCCTATCAGCACCCAGTGGAGGTACCGGACGGTCTTCAGGTCGGCGTTCCTCGGCTCGATGTCTCTCGGCTGTCTTCTGGCTCCATTTCAATGGTCACTCCTGCGGTGGGTCAGCTGGGCCCCTCCGACGTGCGACGCGTTCCGGCGCGGCTGCAGCTCTGTCCTTCCGGCTCCGCTGCGCCTGCGCCGTCCGCTTTCCCCACGTCGACCGACTTCGCCTCTCCGCCGCCGTCTGCTTCCGTCGTTCGAGCTGTACCGGGACGCCATCTTTTCCAGCCGCTTACTCGCTGCCTCGCCTCTCCGCCAGTCTTTGACACTCCAGCAACCCCCTCGACGGGGGAGGGTGCCCCCTACCCTCTAAGGTAGGTACCCATTCATCTACTTGCGCAAAGATGTTAATCGGCGCTTTCGAACCGCTGGGACAAGGGCCAGTTGCTCACACTGGCCACTGTGGGATTTGAACAGCTGTAGCAGCTGTCCATAGATAGATGTTACTGGCAGGCGTTTAACCACCTGCGCCACCGCAGTTCCCTTCCTAAGCCAATCAGAACTTGTGGTACAAATTAAAATTCCCCCTAAGGACATTTTTATCCAATCAGTTCCAAAGGCTTGTTGTATCCATGTACAACTAGTGTGGTCTCTGTATTGAGAAGTGGACCAGAACACTTTATTAGAGGCAGTGACAAGATGATCTAATGGAAGTCTTGACACTACTCTTTCCTTTCTCTCCACTGATCAGCAAAAGGGAGAAAAGGAATGGGACATGAGATCACCCCTCAACTCATCGTAGGTCCCCTACCTATCAGTCTCTAATTCTGTAGATTAGAATCAGCATGATTTGTGTGAGAGATTTTGTGTAGAGTCTGAAGTGTGAATTAGCCTTTACAGAGAGATAACCAGGAGCCAGTTTTACAGTTACCTTGCTACAAAAAACCCTGCTTCTGTGATTGTGGAAATGGCCAACATAGACCTTGGGGAAACGGACAAGATACAGTTTCTGTACTAAAGATATAGCCTGAAGCCTCCTGTGTTTCTAAAAAAAAAAAAAAAAAGCACAGTGAGCTTATCTTTTTATAGTATGTTTTTTATTGACAAAAATAATTTATATTGCTCAAGAAAAGGCATAACAGAAACAGCTAATAAACAAATGTTTCCAGTCCATTCCTTTTGAGACAAGCCATTAACTGTCATTTCTATATAAAATTCTTGTTATGTGTTTGTTTATTGCTTTTTCACAGCCCCTGTAATCTTAGTGGATCAAAATATTTTACATTTTCCACAGTGACACGTGCTATGAAGAGAAAATATGAACAGCTGCAGGTTTTCCTAGTGGCAATGGTATCAGATAACAGCTGCTCAAGAGCATGGTAACTGATCTTTCTGCATGTAAAGCATGAGATGCTCTTGTCTTTTGTCTTGTGAAATAAGGTAGAATACTTGAGACTGGAATGGAATGTAAGTTGAAAGTGCCTATGAGTTCTTATTGGTAGACTTCTATATACATAGAATCCTCATATTAAAAAGAAAAGAAAAACCCTTTGCTTCAAAGATTGTTGACCTTCAAGTATTTACATAGAAAGTAAGTGAATGTTTTCTCATGTATACTCCCCCTTCATTTTTGGTTTACACATGGACACACATTTTGAACAGAGCAACGACCAAGGGCAGTATGGTTGATAGAGCTATTGTCTTTGATGGGTGTGGGCTCCCTCTACATGTGCAGGCCTGACTGACATCAATACTTTATTATCTAGAGCTGCACTGTTTAGTTGATTCACACACAACCCACCTGTCTGGAATAGGTATTTTATATGATCATTTCTAGTGTGTGTTGTCATTTGACCCCCCAGTCGGAATAATAAGACAGACAACAGTTTGGAAGTAAACAAGGGCCACTTTATTAACTACTAGGAATAAGGTCCGTTGTGGAAATAAATACAACGAGCTTTAGAAAGAGGCTCTGAGAGAGTGCCAAGGCCTTGGGCACTCAGCATCAATGTGCTGTGGCGACCTCAGCAGGGTATAATGACACAGAGTCCACATTTTCTCCAGAGGAACTGATCTCTGCTACTTGAAGAGCAGTTGTAATTTTGAGTGATCTCCAGGCCTCACCTGGAGATTGGCAACAATTGTTACCCAGGAGGAAATGGCTGGTCTGGAGGGTGGAGTCTATGGCATTGTACCTGTCTGAGGCCCCACCCCTCCTCAAACCTCACCCTCTCCAGGCTCCGCCCCTCAAATCTCCAGGAATTTCCCAAACTGGAGTTGGCAACTCTATCTCCTTCCCAGCCAAGCATCTCCTTCCCTTCCCAAGCCTTGCATCTCCTCCCCCCTCCCTCCTGGAGATCAGTTGTAATTCTGAGTGATTTCCACCCCTCTCCCAAGATTGGGAACAGTGGTTCCCCAGAAGGGAATGGCTGGTTGGGAGGGTGGAGTCTATGACATTGTACCAGTCTGAGGTCCCACCCCTCCTCACACCTCACCCTCTCCAGGTTCCATCCCTCAAATCTCCAGTAATTTCCCAACTGGAGTTGGCAATCCTATCTCCTTCCCAGCCAATCATCTACTGACCTTTATTTCCCCCTCTCTTTTCAACTTTCCATTTTCCCACACACACATACCTGCATCCTCTACCGTGCTCTAAAGCCCTGACTGCCATAGAGTCCACCATTTTCTCCAGGGGAACTGATTTCTGCCATCTGGAGAGTAGTTGTAATTCTGAGTGATCTCCAGCCCTCACCTGGAGATTGGCAACAATGGTTTTCCAGGCAGAAAAGTAGTCTTTCTCTGCAATGGGGACCAAAGCAGCTTACATCATTCTCCTCTCCCCCATTTGACTTGCACAACAACCCTGTGAGGTAGGTTAAGCTGAAAGTCTGTGACTGGTCCAAAATCACCCACTCAGCTTCTGCAGCAAGAACCTGGATCTAGCAGACTCTGCTCTAAAGGACTGACTGTTATGCCTAGGGCAACCAACCTCCAGGTGGAGCCTGAAGATCACCAGGTATTACAATTGAACTCTAGACAACAGATCCCCCCCACCCTGGAGAAAATAACTGCTTTGGAAGGTGGGCTGTATGGCATTCTGTTCAGATGAGGCCTCTCCCCTCCGCAAAACCTGGCTTCCATGGACTGTTCCAGAAAATCTCCAGGAATCTCCCTACCTGGAGCGGGCAACCCTAGACTCAGGAGTGGCCCGAATGAGTTCCTCACAAAGGCCTCCAAAGGGTTTCCTTCCTTTGTCTGAACCAAGCTTGGTTGTCTACCGTGGCGAAACGGGCTCCAGTTTACCACTCAGCTGTTTGCCTCCCACTCTCATCCCATGCACGTATTTCACTCCTTAAATTCGCTGACACAACTCACTGAATTGTCACTGCCTTTTTAGAGGGACGGTGAGACCCTACACACAACACTCTAGCTCTGGAGTTTGTGGGCTCAGGATAGGATCTCTCCTTGGACTGGCTCTGCTTCAGCCTCTCTCTCTCTCTTGCCCAAGAGAGCACGGAAACTTCCATTCATTCCCCAGTCCAGCTGACTGTGGAGTGGCTGAATTTCTGCTGCCTCCCAGGGTTCCCCCACGTCTCTGGCTTGTGGCGTAGCTGGAGTCTATTGAAGGTGCCCCACGCCCCAAGGTCCCTCTTTTCCCGCACTTTTTGGTGCAGCTCGGAAGTGTAGGCCAGCAGATAAGGAAGGCCCCTCTCTGGAACTACAGCTCAATTAAGCCTTCTGGGGGAACATTTTAAACACAGAGACAACAGCCATCTCACAGATACAGGTAACTGCCATTTCGTTACACCTACCAACAGCTACTGAGGGGTAAAGTTAGTCTCAGACAGGAGGCAACTGTCTTCATCAAGAGAGAAAGCCATCTGCCAAGAAATTCTGAAAGGGCACAGTGGTTGAAGGAGTGGGCGGGGAAGAGAAGCAAACCCAGCACCCAGCCAATGGCACACGAGTACTCTTGAGTGGTGGCTGGGCGGGACTCAGGCAATGCAGCCAGTGGCTAGGGACACGTTTTGAGTGACAGCCACATAGAATGTTGCCAGACTAAAGTGCAAATATGTATAAGGATTTAACATAACATTGCGACAAGGGACCAGCTAAGCGAGCACAGAACAGGCAGGTGTCACTCCCCTGACCAACCTCCTTGCCTTTTTCTCAGGCGGGACACCCAGCTCCAGTCTTGAGCCATCAGTCTGGCTCATGACCAGCAGCCCAGCAAACTGGTTGCCACCTGGGAGCACCTACCCCTGAAGCCTGACAACTTGCAAAGAGGAGCATACCCTAGGAGGTTCCCAGAAGAGGTGATCACCATTCCCCACCCTGGACCTGATAATCTGAAGGCAGTTCCTGATGACCCCCTGTTCTCTAATGGGGAAAATGCCATAAGATGCTCACTAGTTCCGGTTTCTTGCCCGCACCAACCTGCCACAGCCAAGACCAAGCCTCTGCTTTGGTCTTCACTCCCACTAAAAGGCCAAGGCTGAGCTAATCCCTTGCCACAAGTCCTACAAAGAACCCATAGCCCCTGTCAGACAGGTGCACCCCGTCAGCTCTATACAGGTCTTGGAACTTGACCCATATACCAGGGTGTGGCAGAAATTGTCCTACAAATTGCTCTATAGCCTTTCTCCTCTGCGGGTTGGCTTTATACCTTGTGGGGTCTCCCCAGTTGTGCCATACCTGGCGAGGCAGAATAGCCGACCCGACTATCTGCATTCTGGGCCACCTCACTCTTATCAAGGTCAGTCTCCCTTGTAACACCAGGGCCTGGCCCTTCATGACGAGGCAGAGTAGCCGCCCAGACTATCTCCATTCCAGGCTACCTTGCTCCTATCATCGCAAGGTTGGCCTCTGCTTGCAACACCAGGGTCTTGGTCTTCATGGCGAGGCAGAGTAGCCGACCAGACTATCTGCACTCCAGGTCATTTTGTTCCTATCATCATAAGGTCAGTCTCCACTCGTAGCACCATGGCCTTGTCCATCATGACAAAGCAGAATAGCCGACCAGACTATCTACACTCCAGGTCACCTTGCTCTTATCATCGCAAGGACAACACAGAGGACAACACAGATCATTAGCCCAAATTAAAGAATTTATTTAACTATTTACACAATTATGGAGCGCACACACACTTGCAACACCAGGGTCTTGCCCTTCATGGTGAGGCAGAATAGCCGCCCAGACTATCTGCACTCCAGACCACCTTGCTCTTATCATCGCAAGGCCCGCCTCCGCTTTCAACACCAGGGTACAGCACATGAAAAAGAACTTAATAACTTAAACATAACATTAAACACGTATCCCTCATAGCATATTGTAGCCTTCGCTCTCAGTTTGCATAGCTAAATACTGGCAAAAGGCCTGCATGGGGCATAATTCAATTTCAGAAAAACTCTCCCGATCAGACCAAGTGTCTTCCTTATACAGAAGTTGCCCTTCTTCTCTTCGTACCCAGATTCTGGACTTTGGTCTAGTCAGACCTGCCTCAGACCTGCTTCCTCCCTAAAGGACAGGAACCTTTACCCCATCGTATGAATCCAAAACTTCTTTCCATACAAAAAGGTCATCTCTTATACCTAGTCCTATGGTGTGGTAGGTGCAAGCCCTTTATGCACCCCTACGGTTTCCTAACAAATGCGCAGCCGGGGGCCTTCAGCTTTCTCTTAAGCCAGGGGAACTCCTAGCTCAGTAAAATCTGCATGGCCCCTATCTTCCCTTCCTACCAACAGGAGGTCATTAAGATAGTGGTCAGTGCTGCGCTTTCTTCTCCTGTAACGCGAGGCCCATTCAAAAAAGGAACTGAACCTCCTGAAATCAGCACAGGGAAGTGCCCTATCCATGTAAAATTGCCCTCGAAAGCAAAGCCCAACAGCCCAAAATCAGCTGGGTGGACAGGGAGGAGACGGAAGGCTGACTTAATGCCCATCCACTTTTGTTCTTCCTGTTGCCCCGGTGCTTGTGAGCAATATATTCAGTCAGAAGAACATAAGAGAAGCACCCCCCAAGCACCAAGAATACAGTGCATCACCTGCCCCAGACTGAGAGTTCCTATCCACACCCTGTGGCCAGTAGCCCCCGATGGACCTCTGCTCCATATGCTTATCTAAGTCCCTCTTGAAGCCATCTATGCCTGCAGCCACCACCTCCTGTGGCAGTGAATTCCATGTGTCAATCACTCTTTGGGTGAAGAACTACCTCCTTTTATCTGTTCTAACCCGACTGCTCAGCAATTTCATTGAGTGCCCATGAGCTCCCGCATTGTGAGAAAGAGAGAAAAGCACCTCCCTCTCCACCTGCTCTATTCCATGCACAATCCCATAAACCCTGATCATGTCACCCCTCAGCTGTTGTTTTTCCAAGTTAAAGAGCCCAAAGCACTTTAACCATTCTTCATATGGAAAGTGTTCCAATCCTTTCATCATTCTAGTTGCCCTTTTCTGCCCTTTTCCCAATGCTATAATATCATTTTTAAGGTGCGGTGACAGAACTGTACACAGCACCATTGATTTATATAGGGGCATTATAATAGTGGCTGATCTGTTTTCAATTCCCTTCCTAAAAATCCCCATAATAGCATTGTCCCCTTCATTGCAGTCGTGCACTGCCTCGACATTTTCAGTGAGTTATCTACTACAAATCCAAGATCTCTTTCTTGGTCAGCCTTTGCCAGCTCGAACCCCTCACCATGTATTTCTAGTTGGATACTACCACTAATCACTTCTAGCCTCTCTAATCCCACTGTCAGATGCCTCCACGGTCAACCTGCTTCCAGTAAACTCTCTGCAGGCAGACTCAAGCCTGATCTTATTTCACTAGTTACGACCAACCCTGTAATCTTTCCCCTCACAAAATACCTTTGTGTGGTTCTTGTAAATTTACCAAGGGCTCTCTGCTCTATGATTCCAACATAGAAGCACCATGGGGGGCGGCATCTCTCTCATTAAGATTATAACTAGGCCTATCTTTCATTTGTGTCCATCACAAGAACGGATTCTGTAACATTGAAAACAGGTATCCTGCGAAAGGCAGGACCTGACCCAAAACATGTCTGCCACCCTCCTGTAGGAACGGATGGAACTGAACTCTGAGTTTGTGATCTGCGAAGTAGAAGCCCTGTTAGTGTCATAACCACTGGGTTCCAATGGCCAAGCTAACCCCAGACTTGTCATCCTAGTGTTCTGACTCCGCAGCAGGTGACCAGATGTTGCTGCTACCTCACCTACCGCAGCGAGTTTGCATTGTCTGTCCTTGAGAAGACCCAAGTGTGCTTTTGCGCCCTGGACCACCTGCCTGGCATCGGACCGCTGTCCCCCAGACCGTTGGACAGATGTTGACAATCCCTCACCACCTCCTAAGGGATCTCCTTGTCTGTCACCTGCTCTTGAAAAGATTATAGAATCATAGAATGCTAGACTTGGAAGGGACCTTGCAGGTCATCTAGTCCAACCCCCTGCACTCTGCAGGAGCATAGCCGAAAGATAGCCTTACAAACAGTGTTCCTTCTAATCTGAGTTAGTGTGAGCCAGCTCACAGCCCCCCATCCTAGGAACTTATTCCAACTAATTTAATCCTGCCACACACCTCTTATCACTCACGTGCCTTTAGTCTTCAAATATAGCTGCATAACCAGGTCCAGCCCATGCTCAGCAGCCATCGCAGTGGTATTATTTTAAATATTTATCTTATTATTTGTGTATTTATTAATACTATCCCTGAAGTGTTGTGCGATCCTTGCCTCCCCGCCTAAAGTGACCTAAGAAACTAAGGAGACGAGGTGTGGCTATACTCCAGCCTCAGTGGCAAACGCTTTGGGAGTCAATTACAATAGCCACCCTGCCAAGTATTTTAAAGTGGCTGTCATAGAAAGCCCTCCTCAAAATGGCCACCCTGCAGAGGGAATAGGGCTGCCCAGCAGGTACCTTCCCAAGATGGCCACCCGTTTCAAATGGCTGACCCAAGGACCCAACAAGATGGCTGCCTCTACAAATCCTCTTCAAAATGTTTATAATTTATAATTATTGTTTAAATATTATTCTTATTAAGCGGCGGCCAAATCACACTTTAACTGGCCACCATGCAATGTCCACTTCAAAATGGCTGCTCCTAGAGGGCCCATCTCCAAAATGGCCATGTCTGCCAGAACTATTCAAAATGACCACCCAATAGCACCTAAGACAAACGGCCGCCTATTGTGGTTGGTGACGTAAAAATGGCTGCCCGGTTTAAATTGGTCGAGGACTGTTGGGCCCACAGACCAGCCATTTCTAGTTCCTTGCTGTTTAAAGAGCATCCTGTATGTTTTACATTGGGCCCTAAATGCAGACTGTGCCATTTGAATATACTCCCCTGCACGGCCTAACAGCCAGCGAACCAACCGCCACACTTATGGGATCTCCTTGGAAAGCCACACTACACCAGCCTCCTCTTCTTTATGCGGCTAGCCATTTGAAACTACCCGGTTGGGAAATGGCCAAAGGGGCACTAGTTCGACCAGCGCCCTTATGGGGACTCTGCTGACTGATTTTTTAAAAAGTAATTGACGCCCTGGAATGGGACTGCTGTTCTGAGGTGGACTGGAGTGAGTCTGCCTAACTGCTCCCATTCCAAATGCTGCCCTTATGGGGCTACTGCTGCAGCCTCTACTGGCCCTCTCTTGTCACCCAGTGCTAGCGTTGGCCTTGCTACCAGCTGCCACCGCCAAGAGACAAGCGGGCACTGTTATTTCCCAAGCTATCCCCTCAGTATGCTCTTAATAACTGAATCAAGGGCCCCTTTTTTTTGGGGGGGAACACTCAACAACCGCTGCTGGCTGTGATCTCCGGTAATCGCCTCCCAGTGCTGTGGGTCGCCCCCGATGGATCAGGTCCTGACCCCTGGGCTGAGACCCTCCCCAGAGCCGCTCCTGAAACAACTGCGCTGCAAACCACTGACAATGATGACCCTAGGGGCAAAGGAAATGCAGCCGCAGCTGCCTAAAAGAGGTCCACCGCTTGCTGCCGCTCTGGGAGACCACTGGGCACCTCTCTTCTTCCGCCTGGAGCTGCCTGGATCAGTACTGGAGCCACTCAGGCTCACCATGCCGGACGCCTCCGCAGAACGGGCCCAGGCTAGCAAGGTAGGCCACGGCCCTTTCTCCCCCTCTGTGCTCAAAGCTACACCTTCGAGCATGAGTCTGCAACTGCTTTGGGTGGGAGTGGAGCCCGGCCGTTTAACCGAGCTGGCTCCACCCCCACCCACGTCATGACGCACAGCGTCATGCATCTGTTGTTGCCCTGGCCTCTCCCAGGGCGGCAAAACAGCCCCTGGACCTCCAGCGGCTTTGCCGGGAGGCTGGGAGCTCCATATTTAGATCACTGAAGAAGACCCTCTGGGCCAAAACGCATTTGGTCTAGTGGCTGTGTTGTGTAACCAATGTTTTTGTCTTAGTTACTGTACATGCAATTAGGGTTGCCAGGTATGGGTTGGAAAATATCTGGAGACTTTGGGGGTGGGTCCAGGAGAGGGCATTGTTTAGGGAAGCAAGGGGCCTCAGTATAGTACAGTGCCATAGAGTCCCCCCTTCAAAGCAGCCATTTTCTCCAGGAGAGCTGATCTCTGTCAGCTGGAGAGCAGTTGTAAAAGCGGGAGATCCCCAGGCTTCACCTGGAGGCTGGCAACCCTACATGCAATTTACATGTGTTGCCATATGCTATGTGGATGTAATGTGATACTCACTACCTCATGGTTTTACCTTTGATTTTAATCTATATTTACTGTGCACTGCATAATAAATTGATGTATCTGGGAGAATGGCAGCGACCAACTTCCAGGTTGGCAGTCCAGTACCCAGTGCTCGACGTATGCCTGCTCAAAATTTGAATATTTTACCCATTCCAATGCAAAAAAATTGAAGCTGGAAAAGAGCTGAATATATTTATGGTGAATTGGTTAGCAGGCACTTTAAGCCTTGAAGCTGTCTACAGAGAGCTTATCGCGTCAGTAAGGTATCTGATGAATCCACTTCCTCATTATATACAAGAGATATACTGATAGAATCTAAGGACTTTTGAACACGGCAGAGGATCCTTGCAGAGGCTAGACAGCAAGGCAGTCTTGACTTCCAGGGCTTGAAGATTCAAGTTTTTCTGAATCTCCCCCCCGGTCCCAAATTTTTAAAGATTAGATCTTAAAGACACTACAGCTAAACTGCAGGATTTAGGAATAAGATTATATATAGAGAGAGAGAGAGAGAGAGAGAGAGAGAGAGAGAGAGAGAGATGCTACAAGAGCGGTGGGACTGTGGCAAGCATCCAGGTGTGTTCCCCCAAGGTTTAATCGGTCCTTGGAAGGAGGGTTCCCCCCCCCTCCTGACCCTTGAGGCCTCTTAGGACTGAGCTTATTTGCAGAATAATTTAGTTCACAGATTAATTTGATAATATATTATAAATCTATTATAATGAGCTAAGATAGTTTGAGAATCTTATAAACATTATCATGTAATAATTTTGGGAGAAGAAAGAAGATGAAGAAGATATGAATATAAAGCATGCAAGTGAAGTTTTGTTTTTCATATTAATGATTTTGGTGGTTGTGTTAATTATAAAATTCTTTCTTCAATAAAACAAAATGTAATAAATAAATAAATAGATGTATCTTATTCTTTTGTTTAGCTGCTTAGCCTTCTAGGTTTCTTACTCTAGAGAAAGTTTCAAAAGAAAACTAGTAAATACAATTCAGCTGTGCGACTCTTTCACACAAGAATTTACAATGTTCACCAATTATGTAAAATAAAAATGTGTGGAGTATGTTTCCTTTAGCTTAGGTCTGAGATACAAGTGTGATACTGGTCAGAGAACATACAATAGAGGTTGTTTCAGAGAGTAGCCATGTTGGTCTGCAGTCAAGTGGTTAGATTCCAATCCAGTAGCACCTTAGAGACCAACAAGATGTCCAGGGCCTAAGCTTTCATGACTCAAAGCTCCCTTCATCAGATACCACTGGTGTCTGATGAAGGGACCTTTGATTCAGGGGGCATGGCATATGCTAATAAGCTATTATGCTAATAGCCTATTAGATATGCTAATGAGCTCCTGCAGCTCTTTTACTACGGAATGACCCCTACCTATAACTATATATTCAAGAGCTTTGCTGAACTGAGGGATAAATATGACTTTCATATATTGCATTGTTATTGTATATGAAACAGTGGGCTATCTGTCAGCATTTTGCTGGCTGTGAAGTCAGAATTACACTGAGCCAAATAGCTTTTTAAAAATACAAGCAATGAGGGGGATTTTCCTGGGTATAAGTTGAAATATAAATTGTTATTCTCTTGTGTGTATTTGTAAAAATGTTTGCATAAACTATGCATTTATATAAACCATGTTGAAGGAGAACCAAAAAAAGGAAATCGAACCACCACAATGAAATCACCATATTTATTTCACACTATGAACAAATCTGTGGATACTTAAACACAGAGACTCAAACCGTAAACACACAAGACAGATCATTCTACAAATTCGGGGGGGGGGGGGGGGGTCTGAAAACTTCAAAAGTCTTTTCTACATTACCAATTACAGTATAAGATCTTGGGGGGGGGGGGGGTCTGAAAACTTCAAAAGTCTTTTCTACATTACCAATTACAGTATAAGATCAGTTCTCTAATGCCCTTCTGATCTAAATAAATTAACACCCCAAAATGAGTGGGAAAATAGCCTTGGGAGAAGAGCTTCTGATCCTGGCAGACATGAATTTTTCCGAGCCGTATGAAACCAAATTAACTTGTATGCTTTTAATAGCTAAGGGAAATATAATATAATTACGTTTTACAATAAATTGCATTAACTTTGATTATTATTATTTTTCTATTTCTTGCTGAGGAAATCTAAATCTGGCTTCTTTTCTATGTTGTTGAATCATTAAATGTGAAGGAAGAGCCTTTAGATAGTTCCAAATCCTCCTGAATGTTAACGGGATTACCCAGTATTATTCTGCCAGCCACTATAAGTGTGATTCACAATATGACCTGCAGAACTCCCTTGGGACCCAAAAGGTCTAAGATGAAACATGCATGATTTCAAAGCAATTCTTGGCACAATTAACTGCATGACCTGCAAGACGAACAAGCATATCATTTAATTAATTGCTCAGCTCTGCTGAATGCTTCTGTTCATTTTTTTAAAAAGAGTACAGTGATATACTGCTCTGCTTTTTAAGGTTATGATCAAAAAGACCACACATTAAATAGTTGGATGATTGTCCAAAATGGGAGTTCTCATGGTGCTACCAATCTCTATCAAACCTGATAGCTTTGATACAAGCCCCAGGAATACCGGTAATATCTTATAATTCTTCTTTAACATTTTTATGTTGTATTTCAGATTTATGTGGTATTTTCTAACCTGACTAGAGAAATGGAAAATGAGAAAAATATTGTGCTCACCTTCACAAATTTCAATTTTTTAACTCTAACACACACACACACACACACACATTATAATGTATTCTAGGTGGAATTCCTCATCAACACATCTAAAAATATTAATTAAATATAAGATACAAAAAGTAGGGTTGCCAGCCTCCAGGTGGGGCCTGGAGATCTCCCACTTTTACAACTGATCTCCATCTGACAGAGATCAGCTTCCCTTGAGAAAATGGCTGCTTTGAATGGTAGACTCTATGGCACCGTAACAGACTGGGGGCCCTCCCTTCCCTAAACCCCACCCTCTCCTGGATCCACCCCCAAAGTCTCCAGGTATTTTTCAACCCAGACCTGGCAACCCTACAAAGAAGGTGCCTGATCTAGTTCCAATTGTGGACCTGCACAGAATGCAGATAGGATATCACTTGGGAACTCCATGTACACAACTCTCAGATCCTTTGGAATAAGAAGGGGATAGAAATGTAACAAATATCCTGAGTTCCTCAGAGCAAGTGTCTATGTTTGTTTATGTTTTCCTGTACAACACTAATATGTAATCTCTGGTACGGCATTGATTAGGGTTCAATATATAATGTAACATCTAACAGAGTTCAACATGCCCAATAATTAAGTGTGGCCCAGGGATTACCAGTGATCTTTGCTATGTTTCAAGGTGGCCTAGCACTTATACTAGGCCTGGCCAATGTTGAGGCTTCATGAAGTCTGGAATCAAAAGGACTCTTTTCACACATACTGCACTGTAAGGATGACAGGCAAGGAAGGGAATTATAGTTTTAGCTCTTTGACTTCCAGTTCTTCATTTTGTTTTTATTGTGTCTCCACAATCATGTGCCAGGAGCAGGAGAAACACCACTGCTATTTGATGACCATCCCCCCCCCGACATTTTAATGTAACACAATTTGAGAAACTGCAAAGAGAAAGGCAAAAGGGGGAGGCATTAATTATGTGTTTAGAAATAAGCTTCAACATGGCATTGCATTGACTGTTGATATGCAACTCATACATACTTATCTGACAAATTACAGGCATACTTTGTATTGATTTGAACAGGTCACTGAGCAACACACTGGTTAATCTAGGGTTGCCAAGTCTTTTTTACTCACCGGCGGGGGAGCGTTTCCTCCGTCCGGGAGCTGTCCGTGGACGCACGTGCGCTGCCAGAACGTCACAGGAAGTGACGCACGACGTAGAGCACGTTGGGGGCGTGGCCCAGATTGTCGGGGGAAACCATATGGTTTCCCCCCTGACAATCTGGGCCACACCCCCAATGTGCTCTACGTCGTGCATCACCTCTGGTGACGCATTTTCGGGGGGCAGAATTCCCCCCGGGGCCCGATTCCACCGCGGTGGAAATCGGGCCTCCAAAGCGGGGGTTTCCCCGCCCCCCGCCCCCACTTGGCAGCCCTAGGTTAATTCAAAATCAGAAAATACAGAAGAGAGCTGGAACACTGATAAATGTACTTTATCTTCCTATCATACCTCATTGCAGAAACAGGAAAACATCTTAACAATCTTAACTAACTGAATTCCTGCACATTTCATAAATACCCTGAGATGAGTTTAACTTTGCAAAGACAAAAATAACTTTTACTACTAGTTTCTTTATGGTCATGTTCAAGTTGCAGAGAATAAAAACTGAACAATCACAATGAGCTCTGTGACTCAAAATGTTTACAGAAGGTTGAACCTGAGTTTTCTACCACCTAAAATAAATGATGTATTATTTAATGTTAAATGGAGAATGTTATGAGGAAATGTGGTCACTAGCAACCCTATCTGACAGTAATCATTTCCCCCAATTAGAGTTTTATAAAAAGGGAGAAATAAGAGTTCTCAAGAAAGAGAGTGAATTACTGAAAAGTGAAGGATTAAATTACTGCTGTGTATGTTTTGACAGTTGTTACGGCTTGCATTAGAAAGTATGGGCTTGTTCAAGCCTTATGCATTCTATTTTTAAAAGCACATTAGAGCACTAATGAAAGGGACTTCACAGGCACTGATTTTAACAGAAAAGTCTAGTTATTATTCTCTTGTTGCAAGTGATGGAAATGCATTTCCTCTGATCCAGCAGGGCTGTGTATGTTCTTAATTCACGCACTCTCCTCCCTTTCACCAATTACTTTTTAATCAAGGCATCCAAAAGCGATTCACTCCCCCTCTTCTCCCACCCTGAAAATGCATTCTTTCAGGGTTATTAACCTCCATCAGTTCTTCTAACTCGACAGGTTTTTAAAATCAGCATGATTTTCAAATGATGTTTTTCAGGCCTTTGTGTCATTCTAAAATGACAGTTTCCCTCCCACATACAAAAGAATTAGGAACACTAAGGTGACTGGCTAGGGATTACATAGCTTTAACTTGCTCTTGGCAATCAATGAGTAAATAGGCTGACCACAGTTACTCTTTCCAAAAGGAACATGTGTTGGGATATTTGCAAGTTCATGAAAGAGTTAACCTGTTTATTTGTGTATGCTTTTAGTTAGTTAGCTTAGAACCTATGAGTAGAAGTTCCTGCACTAGAAAGGGACATTTTATTCGTAATGAAATTACCTTTACCCTGGTCATTGGTTAATTCATAGTTGGGTGATGTTACCTGATATTTTGCATATAGGCATTTTGGGGATTTCTTCCTACTTCTTTTCTTCTAGGATCAGATGAGAAGTCAGATCAGACCAGAGTACCCATCTTGGAGTAACCAGTAACTAGAAAGTTGTAGCTAGCTAGGTAGACTGTTTATTGTTTTTTATCCTCTCATATAGCCCTTCCTACTTCCTTAGTAAACTTTCTTTTTTAGCTACGTGTGTGTGCTGTGTGGTTTGCTGTGTGGTTTGCTTTTACTCTGCTAAATTATCCAACAACATGTGTCCTTAAAATTAAATGGAATGTGCCACTATAAAAGCATAGAAAGGGGGCAGAGAAAGAAATTCTTGAAAACTTCCTAAAGCTGCTGTGTAGGCTGAAGTCTGGAGTTTAATGTATTAGGATTTGAACTTCAGGATACACATTATACATCCCAAATTTCCCTGTAGCTCAATTTAAGGAATCTGCCCACCCCATTCCTTGTCCCGTGATTAAATTGACATTATTAAACTCCATACTGAGTGGGGACTAAAAAACTTTAACTAGGGAATAGTGTTTATCTAATTTCTTGTTTCCTTCGTCCATGGTTCTCAGGGCAGCAGAGATATGAGCATAAAATGGGAAAGTCACACCAATCCTGCAAGATTTGCTTATTTATTACCTTAGTGGGACACAGTGTAGCCCAGAAAGGCTCTTGGAGTATGGTGTGAGAGGGAAAGCTTTAACTCCCTTTCCATCCCTGTTTCTCTTAGTTCCAATAGTTCTTAGACTTGCCTGGCACCTACCTTACTTTCCTTTAGGTACCAGGCCAAAACATTTCTCTTCATCCAAGCTTTAAACGAAAGGTTTCCATTTCTTTTAGCTGTTTTGTGGATGTTCCTAGCCTGAAGACTGCTTTGGCATAAGAGCTGTAGGCTACTCTGTTTGTTTTATATGACTTTACTAGGAATAAGGTCCGTTGTGAAAATAAATACGAGCTCTAGAAAGAAACTCTGGGAGAGTGCCAAGGCCTTGGGCACTCAGCGTCAATTTGCTGTGGGGACCTCCTCAAACCCCACCCTCTCCAGGCTCCACCCCTGAAATCCCCAGGAATTTCCCCACCTGGAGTTGGCAACCCCATCCCCTTCCCAGCTAACCATCAACCTACCATTATCTGCCCCTCTGACTGCAGCTGACTTCCACTCTCCTTCCTGGAGATGTTGTAATTCTGAGTGATCTCCACCCCTCACCTGGAGATTGGCAACAATGGTTCCCCAGGAGAAAATGGCTGGTTGGGAGGGTGGAGTCTATAGCATTGTACGTGACTGAGGTCCCACCGCTCCTCAAACCTCACCCTCTCCAGGCTCCACCCCTCAAATCTCCAGGAATTTCTCAAACTGGAGTTGGCAACCTTATCTTCTTCCCAGTCAAGCATCAACCTGCCATTATCTGCTCCTCTGATGTCAACTTTCCATCTCCTCCCCCCTCCTGGAAATCAGTTGTAATTTTGAGTGATCTCCACCCCTCACCTGGAGATTGGCAACAGTGGTTCCCCAGGAGGGAATGGCTGGATTTATACCCTGCCTTTCACTCAGAGTCTCAGAGCAGCTTACAAACTCCTTTCCCTTTCCCTTCCCCTCCCCACAACAAACACCCTGTGAGGTAGGTGGGGCTGAGAGAGCTCTGACAAAAACTGCTCATTCAAGGACAGCTCTGACAGCACTATGGCTTGCCCAAGATCATTCAGCAGCTGCAAGTGGAGGAGTGGTGAATTAAACCCGGTTCTCCCAGATTAGAGTCTGCACACGTAACCACTACACCAAACTGGCTCTCACTGGAGGGTGGAGTCTATGGCATCGTACCTGTCTGAGGTTCCACCCCTCCTCAAACCTCACCCTCTCCAGGTTCTATCCCTCAAATCTCCAGGAATCTCCAGGAATTTCCCACCTGGATTTGGTAACCCTATCTCCTAGCAAATTATTAACCTACCTTTATTTTCCCATCACTCTTTAGCCCCCGTGGGCATATCTTACTCCTTATGTTCACTGCCACCACTCACTGAATTGTCACTGCCTTTTTAGAGGGACAGTGAGACCCCTCTGGCCCAATCTCCCTATTTGGAGATGAAATCCCCAATCTTTGGGGGATCCCTGGAAAGTTGGCAACTCAAGGGTCTGGCCTTTCCTTGCTTCCTTGGGTAAGCCAATACCATTCCTTTGGTATTGTGCAGAGCAGGGAAGACTATGTGGTCAGAGGACAACACAGATTATTAGCCCAAATTAAAGAATTTATTTAACTATTTACACAATTATGGAGCACACACACACTAAATAAATAAGGCACAACTGTAGGAGTAAGGGCATAAATCAACAGGGGTTAAACACAATCATCTTTCCCTACACACAACACTCTAGCTCTGGAGTTTGTGGGCTCAGGATAGGATGTCTCTTTGGACTGGCTCTGCTTCAGCCTCTCTCTCTCTTGCCCAAGAGAGCAGGGAAACTTCCATTCATTCCCCAGTCCAGCTGACTGTGGAGTGGCTGAATTTCTGCTGCCTCCCAGGGTTCCCCCACGTCTCTATCTTGTGGCCTAGCTGGAGTCTATATTGATGCTGCCCCACCCTAAGGTCCCTCTTTTCCCACACTTTTTGGTGTAGCATAACCGCACATGCAATACATGTAGGATAAAGAATGGATCACTCCTGCTAGCATTAACATCCACAGATAGAACCTATGTGTGTTCAAGCTGCACACATACACCAACAGTTTCTCTTGCCATTGTCCGGAATAGCGTGAAGCCTATGCATGTACAGTTTAAGTGCATATAGACTGTATGTCAACAGGAGTCTGAATGCATGTAGATGGAGACATAGCTTGTGTGAACTATTCTGCTGCCCCCCATGACATTTCACTTATACATGCTATGTTATGCAGGGCTCTAGTCGGGGGGGAGCTCTCAGGTACGGAGCTCCGGAAGAGAACCTCTAGGGGGCGGGGCGGTCACGTGGTGAAGCCCCGCCCCCTTCTTTACCCCGCCCTCTGCTTCGATCCTCATTCCGTTTGGGAATGAGGATGAAGCAGGAGGGTAAGTAGCCGGGCCTTCTGACACACTTCCGGTGATGTCAGGGGGTGTGGCCTTCTGTCACTTCCGGTGATGTCAGGGGGCGTGGCATATGCAAATAAGTTATGCTAATGAGTTATGCTAATGAGCTCCGGCAGCTCTTTTTCTACAACAAGACCCCTGATGTTATGTATTCAGAGTTTATGACGTAGATAATGGTATTAGAATAGACAAGAAGTGGGACCCGCAGGGCTATTTTTGGGCAGGAACACACAGGAACGGAGTTCCGGCTGGCTCCTGAGTTGGCCATGCCCAGCAGGAACTCATTAGCATAATAGACCTCACCTAACAGCAGAAACTCGTTAGGATTGGCTACATTGGGGGGGGTGGCCTAACATGCAAAGAAGTTCCTGCTACAAATAAAGCCCAGGGTTTTGACAACAAAGTAAACAGAATAAGAAGCAAAAGGTGGGTGTGGCTGGATGACCACACTTCTGGTAACATGGGGTGTGTGGCCTAATATGCCAATAAGCTGTGCTGTCAGGGGTGTGTGGCCCATTATGCTAATGAGTTCCTGCTGTTGGGTGTGGCCTATTATGCTAATGGGTTCCTGCTGGGCTTTTTCTACAAAAAGAGCCCTGG
>NW_015171513.1:46798-90750 GCF_001447785.1 Gekko japonicus | reverse complement strand
TGTGTAGCTCCCAGCCGCTAGGCCGCTGGGCTTCACCCCCAACAGCAACAGCGTCCGTGGCTCTAGCCACCAGCCCTCCAAGACTTCTCCCTCCCGTTCCCCCCGCTGCCATCACCAGCAGCAATGGCGGCAAGCCCTGCGCAGCTCCTAGCTGCTGGGCCGGCCAGGCCAGGCTCCCCTCCAGCAATGGCTGAAGCTCCCAGCCACCAGCACGCCAAAGCTTCTCCCCCATGCGCCGCCGCCAGCAGCAATGGCTGTGCTACAGTGCCTAGTGGTAAGTGTGTTCCCTGCACATGTGCATGGAATGCTCTTTTACTTTTGGGGGGATTTAAGTATTCCCCCTATATTTTTTCAACTTTTCAGATTTTTCTGCACATCTTGGGATTGTCCCAAATGTGCAGGAAAATCTCTTTGCCCCCTAGGTGCCCCTGATGTGTGGATTTAGATATCCGCATGCAGGGGTGCCTTGGCTATTAGATATATAGATGCTTGGATAAAGTAATGAGATGGGTGAATTCATAAACTGAAGCTTAATTCATACAAGACTGAAGTGCTATGAGCAAATGATAAAGCCGTTTGAGAACTGAACAGTAGGATCATGTTAAAATGGGTTGTACTACTCTTGAAGGAGCAGATTTGTAGTTTGGTTGTGGTGGTGCGGGATCTTGGCTTAGAGGATCAAATCACCACCGTGGAATATAGCATCTTTTATCAACTCCAGCTGATACACCAGCTATGGTTATTCATTGTAAAACATGATTTGGTCATGGTGATACATGCTCTGATCACATCCAGACTAGATTACTATAATGCCCTTCATATGGAACTGCCTCTAAAAACTGCCAGGAAACTTCAGTTCATTCAAAATGAAACATCCAGGCTGCTGTTGGTGGCTTGATATAAGGATTGTATCACCCTGTGTTGAAATATCTGCACTGGCTGCTCATCCTCACCCAAGCTCTGCTGGTAGGCAGTAACTAGAGACAGGGTCCTCTCAGTGGTGGTACTTTGCTTTCGAATGTCTTTCCCGCTGAAACTCCCCTGGAACCTATTTTATAACAAGCACCAGGGCAAAACCTTTCTTTTAATCTTTAATTTTAGTTTAAAAGGTAAAGGTTTCATTTGCTCATTACCCAGCCTTTGACTGAGTTCATCTTACTCTTTTTAGGTATTATATTATGGCACTTTATTAGCAGTCTGAATAGCCCTGATTAGCCTGATCTGGGAAGCTAAGCAGTGTTGGCTATGGTTAGTACTTGAATGGAAAACCATCAAGGACCAGGGCCGCAATGCAGAGGAAAGCAAGGGCAAACCACCTCTGCACATCTCTTGCCATGAAACCCCTACAATGGGTCGCCATAAATTGGTTGTAATTTGAGGTTACATTAGGCAGTTTGGTGCAGTGGTTAGGAGTGCGAACTCTAATCTGGGAGAACCAGGTTTGATTCTTCACTCCTCCACATGCAGCTGCTGGTGTGACCTTGGGTCAGTTACAAGTTCTTTCTGAGCTGTTCTCTCATGAGCAGTTCTCAAAAGAGCTCTCTCCGCCCCACCTACCTCACAGGGTGTCTACTGTGGGGTGGGGAAGGGAAAGAAGATTGTAAGCCGCTCTGAGATTCCTACAAGTAGTGAAGGGTGGGGTATAGGTACAATCACCTCCTCCTCCTCCTGATTAATGATTATTTCTGTTCCTCTCCAACGCTGTGTTTGATTGCTGCTTTATATTGCTCTACTAGAATTAGTTTTGTTGTTGTTTTTTATTCTGCTTTTTGATGCCATGGTCATTTTATTGCTAGTTTTTATTATAGTTTAATATTTATGAATCTTATGTTTCATAGGACTGAATTGTTTATATTTTGTTAGCTGCCCAAGCAACTCTATGGAGAGGTGGCCTGCTAAAAATAGAGTAATTTTGCAGAATCCATGTGCAAAAGTTGCTAGAAGAATCCATTTAGTGGAATTTCATAGGTTCCAAGGGCAGGATAGCTAACAAATATTGCAAGCAACATGAAATAACTACCACCAGTATTTCAGTTAATAACTCTTTCTCACATGAAATTCAGTCTCTCCTTCTAGCTGATATGTACCTTGTCCACTCCTATCATGTACAATGTTTTATCATACAAAGCTTTCTAAACACTTCTGTTAACTTTGAAATACAGTAGTTTAGTTTCATAATTTTCTGGTAATGTTTAAAAGTGTGAGAGGTGTCTAATTGAATTATAACGCTGTATAAAATATTCAATAAACTTAATTGGATGGCTTGAATGAAAGCTATCTCTCATAACATTTAGCTGTGGAGATGGGGTGGGCATCCAGCGCCATGTTAAATTTATGCAAGATGCAATAGATTTTAAAAGCAACTTAGTAAAAATAAAATCCCAATGTGTGTTGAGTTACCAGGTGATCTTATTGAGCAGATACTTAAGTTGACACATAACATTATAACACCACATGTAACTGGAGACAAAATTGAAGCTTTTTTTTTACAATCTAGTACTGTTTAAAAAGAGGGTAAACCCCTTCATCAAGCTTAAAGGAAAACAATACAATGAAGGATGATCTTTTTAATACTAGAGCAGCTGTTGCAATTCTCAGACATAAGTGTCATGAGGGGAAAAAGTCTAACCAATGAACGATCAGTGCTAAATATGGCAGAGCAATATAACATACCTACATAAGTAATATATGTTTACTTTGGATTTTACAGATATTTTGAACGGAACTTCTTGTCTTGCTCAAAACAAAATATGATTTCTTAGATTCAAATGACTTTCTTTAGAATAATGTAAGTGCATCAGAGTTGGACTAGCTACCCTTCACTCTGAACCTTTCATGGCTTTTTATTTAACTAACTTAATAAGCCATTTCAACAAAGATTGCAAAAGGATAGTAACAAAGTGTTATACATATGTCACTGGAGAAATACCCTAGGGACTATGAATCTGGCTAAGTATCTCCCAACTGCTAGGTATCTTCCAATTTCCATAGTAAAACTTAAGGGCAGATTAAATTGGACTTGTGAGGAGGTTCCACATGTATTCCCATGTCCATTCAAGGGTTCTAATTCTGCGGGTTCCCAAACAAGGTAACCCCATCCATCTTACATTGTTTTCATGGGGGAGAAAGTTTTTTTTCCTCCAGGGCCAAGCAATGAGGCAACCACTGGTCAATGCCTCCCATGCCAAGAACCAACAACAAGCCCAAAAGAGACAATGCAGAATTCAGGAAACCTACTACCACAACCACAAGCCAATGTGGCAAGCCCACAGAACTAATATTAAACCAGAGATTCCCAGCAAAACAAATTCAAGCAAGGAAGGAGCACTTTTGCAAGCCCAAAAGAGCCAGCAGCAATCCAAAGAAGCCAAGCAGAACCCAGGGCCAATGTGACAGTGCAAGCCCAACAGAACCAATGTCAACAAATACCAGGTTTTGCCCCCAGAACCAATGGCAAACGACAGAAGCCCAGTACAACAATCTTAAGCAAGCACTTTTGCAAGCACAACATAACCTTTCACAATCCACAGAAGCCCAGCAGAACAATCTCAAGTAAGGAGGGGCACTTCTGCACACCCAGCAGAAAAAAAAGTCAGGCAAGGGAGGCTGCTTTTTACACATGCAGCAGAACCTTTGGCAATCCACAGAAGCCCAACAGAACAATCTCAAACAATGGGGGCACTTTTGTTTGCCCAGCATAACAAATGGCAAACCAGAGAAGCCCAGCAGACCAAAGTTAGGCAAGGTGGACTACTTTTGCAAGTGCAACAGGACCAAAGGCAATCTAGAGAAGACTGTGACAACTGCCTTCTCCCCTATGCCTCCTGTTGCCTGGGAAATACTCAAAGGAAGGGGGGGAAATGAGCTTGAAGACCTTTAACTGCTGCTATCCTGAAGTCCTGAGTAAACCCCCTTTTGGGGTTTTATGCAGGGTAATCAGCTTTGCAGGGAGATTCTCTAATGTGTGTTTGGATAAAAAACCTCACCAAAATACTGGTATTTTTCGGGTATTTTTCTCCAGCTTGGCTATACCTAAGTACACACCCCTACAATGGCATCCATAAAGGCAGTAACAGATTTCTAACAAAAAGAAGACCCCTCCCTCTTTGATACATAAATCTTATTTTTCAGCGTAGTTGGCCTCTAGCAACGGCTGCCAGGCCATTAGCTAGAATTGTTGAGCCTGGCAACCAGTGGCAAGGTTAAGGAGATAGGGAGGTCATGAGATATCAGTTATATCAATGATGTCACAACATCACTTCTGGGTACAACCTGGAAGTGACTAAAGAATTTTACCATAGACTTTCTCTGGCAATTCCTAGAGCTACCCATTGTCACTTTCAGGCTGTGTGTGGAAGTGATGTAACAACTCCAAGGCTGATCTTTTTCTCTTGGTACCACTTGGAGCAGAGGCAGGCAACAGAAATAATCCTACCTTTAGCTGAGATTTTTTTTTGACATTCTGATTGAAAATAGATATCACCTATGTTCATTTGTTACTCATACTTATTAATAAGCTTTAGATGATTTAATCTTAAAATGGATGTTCAAAAGAGCTGCAATGCTCTAGAGCAGCTGAATTTCCTTGTGTTGAGCACAGTATAATAAGACACGTCCAGCTGGCTTTGACTGGGATATTTTAGAAACAAAGAAAGGAAACATAATGTTTGTGTCATAAAGACATCCCTTTCTGTAAATAATTATTATGTCTTCCTAAAGCTGCACAACCATGTGTCTTACATTTTCTTCATTCTGTACTTCCTCCCAACGCAATCTGCTTAAGGGCACCTTCCCCCCCCCCGTTTCTCATAGATTCCTTCAAAACATTTAAAGAAAAATAAAAGTTCAAGGACTCAGAAAGCATTGGAAAAATGCTGCTATTCTGGACACCAGTTTGTATAAGGAAGGTTTTTTTTAAGTACTGTTAATGAATGGTGCCTAACCTTAATTAAAAAATTAAGCCAGAGTGGTGCAACAACAACAATAAAGGAAATAAAGTATCTTGCTATGATATTATTTCCTTTTCAAACATGCAGCAAATTTTTAACAACTATAGAATGACTATGAGCTTGCTTCACTTCAAAACTGGAGCATCCAAGATTTTGCATAATAATGTTCACAGCCATCCTCAATGTTCAGTGAGCCATATGACATACTCTTCCAAATAATAGGTGAAAAACCAAAATCCATGAAAAAACATGTGATACACTAAACACAAATGGACAAAGAAAGGAAGCAGAATTTTTTCCTGTTTCTTTTAACAGGAAATCCCAAATCCACTGAAATCAGCTTAGTTTAGCAACGTACACCAACACCCAATGAAATGTAGTTGGAATTCAAGACTGTATCTCTACAGGAAATGTCTACATTTTCAACTACTTTTGCATCAGGGACTTTTGGAATGAAATTTTGGATTTGCTTAAACTAATAAACATAGGCTCCGGTCACAATAGCGGGAAAAGCTGTGGCAGAAGTGCGGCTTTTTAGAGGTGCAGCAAATTGAAGTGCGGCATCGGGATCAGACAGATCCCCCAAGCCGAGCCGCATTTGCTCTCTGCCACGATCACATGCCAAGGGGGAAGCGATGGGACGAAGGGTGAGGTGAGGCAGCTGTGCAGATGTGCGCATGCACAGATGTGTGCATGCGCAGTGTGGCAGGGCCTCGCATACCATGGGTTACAGGTGCGTCGGTAATCACACAGCCGCCCGTGCTGCACGTTTCCAAGTAGGTAGTAGTGTTTTGCTGATATCTTTTAAATCTGCATTTTCGGCCGGAAGGGACGGGTTGGGGGCGGGGGCGCGACGCTTGCCAGATGTTGGCATCTGATCGCGCCAGTTTAATCTGCCCTCAACCCATCTGTTTCACAGGGCAAATCCTCCTGTGTGACCAGGGCCATAGACTTTGATTTTCACTGATCTTAAGATGCTGCTAATGAAATAGGGATTTTTTTTTGCACATTCCACATTATTATTACCTTAATACTTTATTATGTCTATATAAGAAAATCAGGCCTGTCAATCAATTAAAGATTTTCTTTTTAACCAAGTATTAATAAACTTATTATCAAAACCTCAGTACCTACATTTTTAAAATACTGATGCATGCAGGCATCTTTTCAACACAAAGAAGGACAGAAGTGTCTTAGGCCCCGGTCACACGGGCAGGAAACTGCAGAGGAGAAGCGTAGCTGTTTGCCCTGGGGCAAACTACTGCGCAGTTACGTGATCAGACCTCCTGTGGAGGTCCTGTGGAGGTACCGTGGAGGTTCCATGGCAAGGGAGAGGTGCCGATCACAGGACAAGCCGGCGCACAATGAAGAAGCGTGCGCCGCGGCAAACTGTTTTTTATTTTTGTGTACATGACAAATGCGCATGCTCCGTTGGGTGCGCATGCGCATCCACAGAGACCTGGACAAAAAACCAATACCTTATTTGCAAGGGGACATGGGCGGGTGCTGGATGCCACCGGAAACGCGATCAGACGCCCGCCCTTGCCCCGCAGTTTCCGGAAACTAGTACCTCCAAGGTACTAGTTTTTTGCCACGCAGTTTCGGCTGGAAGCCTCGGTTGAGCCACGGGAGTGCTACGCTTCCCAGATGTGCTGGTGAGATCGCGCCCGGAAACTCTGTTTGTTTTCCGTCTCACTTGTGTGGCTTCTGTTACGTGTGACTGCAGCCTATGTTAATTTTTTTATGGGCGGTAATACAGTTTATTCAAAACACCAAGGCTTAATTTGAGAAAGATTTCTTTTTGACCCTGCCAGGCTTAATCCTTAGATATAAAAAATAATAAAACAGAAGAGCTATCCTGAGCATGAGCATGAGATTCTGGGTCTTTCTGCATTGTCTTTACTCCCAGTTTTCCCAGAACTCAAGGCAGTATGCCTTTTTTCCGAATAATTTCCTTTCATTCTGCATATGTAATTATTCTTTGGTACCTCATGCCAGAAACTCAAGTCTGTGTGAATTATGCTTTCTGCAAACTCACAGAAGAAAGTGTGTCTTGAACCCTGATTCCTCTTGTCCTTTGGAGAAGGAGAAGCCAAGGCACCAGGATGATACTTCTCCCTTCCCTTCAATGCCCTGTGTTCTCTCTTCCTTTTCATAGAGCCCTAGCTGGTGGGAGGAATTCTTCCAGGAAAATCAGAATGACATTGAGTGGATGATGCATTTCAGTGTTAACAGGGCAATGTGCACTAACATTATGTAATGGGAATAACCCAGGGATAATGTACAATTATCAACGCTTAGCATCACATCAAAATGCAAACCATCAATCCATGCACTGAGGGAAATGTTTGTGATGGAAGTCTGTTTGGCTTAGAAGTGCTTCTTGAAAAACTGTTTTTTCCAGTAGCTCTCCCAAACCACTGGGGACTCTAAGCTAATGTAAAAGTTCAGCAATTGCCCATGAGGAAACCTGTTATCATGTAAATTGACCACCTAACAGATGAAACAGAAAGAGGCTGAAACAGGATATTCACAGAAACAATTCTATTTCAAATATTTCTATCAATTTCAAAATAGAGCAGAACAAAGGTTCCCAGCAAAAGCGGTTTTGGGAACCGTGAGGCAACAGTGTGCTGGAAGTGGTCTGAGTGCTGATCCCCCTAAATAAATGCAGAACCAAGAAGAAGCCCCGACATAAAGTGCCAGTGAAAGTCGGAGGGAATGCAGAATTGAAGATTGAGATGTGCTCAGAAACCAAGGATAAGACAGGTGCAGAAAGGGCCTACCACTCATTAACCACAATTAGGTCACATCTGGGTTTAGGGTCATGGGGTGAGACTTGCAGCTATCTTTGAGCCCCAATACTCTTTCATTTTGAAGTTTTTGCACATTATAATGCTGAAATATTTTTGAGACCAAACTTGATCACATTTAAATGGGAAAAGTTCATGTAGTGGAAGAAGCTGTCCTGTGATGTGGTACCCACTAATATATGTGCACATATCAACTACTAGGCTGACATTTGCTCCACCACAGTTTAAAAGTCAATGAAACATCACTGCTGTAAGTAGGTTGTAGAATACAGAGTACAAAAGGTTGAACATAGTTGCTTTAAACCATATCTCAAGTTCTAGCAGAGACACAAATATGTTGGTCTGGAAATCTTCCAGGGCAAGTGGTAGAAGCTCTTCTGTTTTGGATACTTTAAAATAGACTAAACAAATGATTGTAAGATTAAAACTGTGAACAATGTTTATATCTGAATAGGGGGGAAAACCCTAACATAACAATTTTCTTTTCTTTTTTTGCTTCATACTCAGCAACAGGAACAATCTACAGAACATGAGAAGACCAAACCAGAGGTGGAAATCAGTTACACAAACATGTTGCACACATGTGGAAATACATAACAAAATTAAAATAATACATAACCAAAATGTAACTACATGCTTAATGGGGAAAGTGCCTTATATGTACAAGAATTATACTCTGTTCTTGTTTATCTTTTATTTTATTTATTTGTTAGATTTCTAACCCGCCCTCCCACCAAAGCGGCTCAGGATGGCTTACATAGAATTTTAAAACCAGCATACAATTTTAAAACCAGCAAAATACAACGTAAAATTCAAATTAATAAAATTCCAATAAATACAATTAAACTATTTAAATACGATGGCATCATATAATAAAGTGCAAGTGCGGCACGACTGATTGAATCAATTATTACTGGAACACCCAAGGAAACCGTTCCATTTTTATGGCTCTGCGGAATTGCTGGAGGTCCAACTCAGCCACAAAGGCCCCGATGTGGCGATTTCCAGCCAATGGCCACTGGGGTCGCAGCTGCCCGTCAGTCGACATCGTCCCGGACTTGCAGCTGGCTGCTGGATCACTGTGAGGGTTGCCAGTCAGTCGGGGAAGTTCCAGGGAAGGGGAAAACCTTCTTCAGTTTCTCCCACCAAAGTCCGCGGACCCACCAGCACCGCCACTGCACACACAGATGCCACAGGCACCGCTGCCGCTGTCACTACCACCACTGGAGGAAAGTCCTCGCCTCGGCATCAACACCAAGATGGCTGCCACACCGGCTGCGAAGCTGTCAGTCGTCCCAACAACGTTGGTGGAGATCTCGTGCCAGGCCGCGGAAATGGATAGCATTTTCATAGGTAGGCCAGCTAGGGCTCTGTGTCAGGCTGGGTCGTATGTAGGGTAGAGATAGCGCGGTAATTATAGTTTCTCACCCTGTACTCAGTAGTAGTGGCTGGGTACCTTCTCAGTTCCAGCCCAGAGCATCAGTTGTTATTAATATCAAATACCAGGTTCTCGGTAGTGGGACCGCGAGCACAAGCTCCCTACCATGCCGCCATCTTGCCGAAGGTGCTAACAATACTAATCTGATTTCCAGTAACAGATATCAGTTTAACATTACATCAAAGATGGTGCTCAACTTCCATGCCATCCTAATGGTTGATCTCGATCTGATATTATATGAGTGGCTCAGGCTGCTTTAAGATTTCCAGGGACAGGTCATTCTCCCCCGGGGCGGCTCCTAATCAAACGCCTGGCAGAAAAGCTCCGTCTTGCAGGCCCTGCAGAACTGCATAAGGTCCCACAGGGCCATGATCTCCTCCAGGAGCTCATTCCAACAGAGCAGAGCCACCACCGAGAAAGCCCTGGCCCTGGTTGTAGCCAGCCTGGCATCCTTTGGCCCGGGAAGGGTGAGTCGATGTTGAGACCCTGATCGCAGTGTTCTCTGGGGAACATGTGAGGAAAGGTGGTTCCTCAGGTATGTAGTTCCCTGGCAATAAAGGGCTTTAAAGGTAAGAACCAGCACCTTAAAGTGAACTCAGTATGCTATCGGTAGTCAGTGCAATGCCTTCAGCACAGGCTGAATGTGTTCCCGCATTGGGAGGCCCATTAACAGCCTGGCTGCAGCATTTTGCACCAGCTGTAGCTTCCAGGTTTGAGATAAGGGCAGCACCATGTAGAGAGCATTACAGCAGTTCAACTTCGAGGTGACCATCGCATGGATCACTGTTGCCAGGTCGTTGCATTCAAGGAAGGCAACCAACTGCCTAATCAGCCAAAGATGATAAAAGACCGACTTGGCAGTGGCTGCTACCTGGGCCTCCATTGTCAAGGAGGCATCCATAAGAACATAACAACATAAGAGATGCCAATGTTGGATCAGGCCAAAGGCCCATCCAGTCCAACACTCTGTATCACACAGTGGCCAGAAATACCAGAACCATCAGGAGGTCTACCAGTGGGGTCAGGACATTAGAAGCCCTCCCACTGTTGACCCCCCCAAGCACCAAGATGACAGAGCATTACTTGCCCCAGAGTCCCTATCTACACCTTGTGGCTAATAGCCACTGATGGACCTCTGCTCCATATGCTTATCTAATTCCCTTTTGAAGCCATCCATGCTTGTAGCCGCCACCACTTCCTGTGGCAGTGAATTCCAGGTGTTAATCACTCTTTGGGTGAAGAAGTACTTCCTTTTATCCGTTCTAACCCGACCGCTCAGCAATTTCATGGAGTGCCCACGAGTTCTTGTACTGTGAGAAAGGGAGAAAAGTACCTCTTTCTCTACCTGCTCTTTCCCATGCATAATCTTATAAACCTCAATCATGTCACCCCTCAGTCGTCGTTTCTCCAAGCTAAAGAGCCCTAAGCGGCTTAACCTTTCCTCATAGGGAAAGTGTTCCAACCCCTTTATCATTCGAGTTGCCCTTTTCTGCACTTTTTCCAAAGCTATAATATCCTTTTTAAGGTGTGGTGACCAGAACTGCACACAGTATTCCAAATGAGGTCGCACCATTGATTTATAAAGGGGCAATATGATATTGTTTTCAATACCCTTCCTAATAATCCCCAGCATAGCATTGGCCTTCTTTATTGCAGTCACACACTGTCTCGACATTTTCAGTGAGTTATCTACTACAACTCCAAGATCTCTCTCTTGATCAGTCTCTGCCAGTTCAGACCCCATCAATGTGTATTTATATTTAGGATTTTTGGCTCCAATGTGCATCACCTTGCACTTGGCCACATTGAACCCCATTTGCCATGTTGACGCCCACTCGCCCATCTTTGACAGATCCCTTTGGAGTGCCTCACAATCCTCACTGGTTTTCACCACCCTGAACAACTTCGTATCATCTGCAAATTTAGCCACTTCACTGCTTACTCCCATCTCCAAATCATTAATGAACAAGTTAAAAAGCAGTGGACCAAGTACTGATCCCTGTGGTACCCCACTGCTTACCACCCTCCACTGAGAAAATTGCCCATTTATACTCACTCTCTGTTTTCTATTAATTAGCCAGTTTTTGATCCATAAAAGGACTTGTCCTTTTATCCCATGATTTTTGAGCTTACTTAGGAGCCTTTGATGAGGAACTTTATCAAAAGCTTTCTGGAAGTCAAGGTAAACAATATCTATTGGATCCCCCTTGTCCACATGTTTGTTCACCCCCTCAAAGAACACTAACAGGTTAGTGAGACAAGATCTTCCCTTACAGAACCCATGCTGAGTCTTCCTCAATAGGTTTTGTTCATCTATGTGCCTACTAATTCTTTCCTTAATAATGGTTTCCACCAATTTACCCGGTATCGATGTCAGACAGACTGGCCTGTAATTTCCCAGATCTCCTCTGGAACCCTTTTTAAAGATGGGAGTGACATTAGCTACCTTCCAGTCCTCAGGAATGAATGCTGATTTTAAGGAGAGATTACATATTTTTGTCAGGAGATCCACAAGTTCACAATTGAGTTCTTTCAGAACTCTCGGATGTATGCCATCTGGGCCTGATGATCACCTCTCATCTTCCACAGTGAAGATGGAGGAAGATGCTTCCTGCTTCCTCCTCTCTCGTCACCTCAATCTGACTCAGGTCTTTCAACATCCCTCCCGAACTCAGCGGCTCTGGAGTGGGCAAGCACCTCTCATCTTCCACAGTGAAGATGGAGGAAGATGCTTCCTGCTTCCTCCTCTCTCGTCACCTCAATCTGACTCAGGTCTTTCAACACCCCTCCTGAACTCAGCGGTTCTGGAGTGGGCAAGCACTTCCACAGTGAAGAAGGAGGCAAAAAATGGGTTTAGCTTCTCAGCCATTTCCCTATCATCCTTCAGTACTCCTTTTACCCCTTGGTCATCCAAGGGCCCCACTGCCTCCCTGGCTGGCTTCCTGCTTCTAATGTATTTGAAGAAAGTTTTATTGTTGGTTTTTACGTTTTTTGCTATATGCTCCTCATATTCCCTTTTTGCCTGCCTGACTACAGACTTGCATTTTATGAGCACTCCAAAGCTCATAACTCCAAAGCCAACTAGTCACATCCTGTAGTGCCCAGTTGAGATCTTCCGGTTTGGAGTCGGACTGGCCGTCCAGCAACAGATAGAGCTTGGTGTCCCTCATCCACATATTGGTGACACCCCAGCCCATGTTTCCATGCAATCTGGGCAAGGGGGCGCATGTAGATGTTAAACAATGTCAGGGATAGCACAGCCCCCTGAGGCACTCCACAATCAAGTGGGTGCCGTCAGGAAAGCTGTTCCCCCAGCGTGACCCTTTGTCCCCGGTCTTGGAGAAAGGAGACAAGCCATTGCAAGGCAAGACCCTGAATCCAATGTTGTAAGCTGCCCTGAGCCCGCTTGTGGGGAGGGTGGGGTATAAATCAAAATAATAAATAAATAAATCCCAACATCAGCGAGGCAGTGGGCCAGTAGCTGATGGTTGACCGTGTTGAACGCGGCCGACAGGTCCAACAGCAACAGCACCACCACTGGAAATAACGAAGCAATATCTAGTATAGCGGATATATCAAGTATGCACATATAGATGCATGTCCACCAAAGTGATATGTAAAAAGCTAAGATGAAATATAAAGAGGCATGCTACCAAATATATATAAATATAAAATTCTACTTTTCAGCATAAATGAGGATGCAGAGCAGTTCCTTATTGTAGCCAGTATTAACTACTAGGAAGCCAATGATACAATCTAATTGCTAAGGCGTTTTCTTTTTTTACATGACCTATAGGTTAGACATTTTCCCAACAGGCTCAAAATACTCAGATAACATGTATGAAGCACTTTATGAGTTTATGTGTCATATAAATGTTAGGTACTGTTAGTATTATTAGTTCATGTTGAAACTTACAACTAAAAGTCATCAAAATGTAGCTGCTGAAAATAGCTCAGTGAAATATTAACATTTTCCCCCAATTTAGAAATGCAGTCTCTCTTCTAATTTGATTATATGAATTCTAATATCCAAACAAATATATTTTTCCTCTATTTTTGTCAGAGTTTATGATCCATTGGGGACTATATGATGAAAACTGAAAACAGAATAATTAAAAAGAAATTTTACATAAGTTAATGGAAAGACTCTTAATTATAAAACCTGCATATATCAGACCATTCTAACTAAATTCAGGATAAACATGCATTCTGCATGAATTCTTGGTTTAACCTTGCAAACATTTTTTTAAAAAACCCTTTAATTTACTATGCATTGACTGCTGTCTTTGGTCTATAATCAATATTCATTTCTGATGCTAGTAAATCTTTATTCTGAATCAGTGATAAGAGAATCAATCTATGTTTATCATTGCGAAATGCCAACATTTCCTCTTCTGTTTTGAAAAATCATAAATATCCAACATTCTATTTCCGGGATTATTTTTTTAATAGACTAAAAAACCAACAACAGGTCTTATGACACATAACTCAGGCTTCCCCCTAGATGTAGTTTATACCTTGATTTAAGCAATTTCTTCCCATATTTATTTTTCTTCATTTCATAAAAGTATATTTATTAGCTGCCTTCCTTACAGCTTACAACAGAAAAATTGCATAAAGTAATATAAATAAAAAATAGAAACCAAAATTCAAAATAACAATTCAGGACTGCTGGTAAGTTTAACCAAATGCAATCCTAAATAAAACTGCCCAATTGCGACATAAAAATCGGAAGACCAGGTGTACCTCCTTCCATAATTAGGCTTGCCAGGTCCCTGCTGAAGGGCAGGGGATGTCCTGCACCGGGCCCCTCCCCTGGCACTGATCAGCTGGCTAACAGGGGACTTACTGGCTACAAAAGGAAACCTAGATCTCACTGGCAATGCAGCCAGTTAAACTGTTGTAACATCAGAGTCACATGCTCCTGATAGCTGTCTCTGACCAGCAATCCAGCTGTAGTGTTCTGTACCATCATAATACAGTGCCCGCCAGTCCTAGTGCTGAGAGGCAGCTCAGTAGGATACTTTGAATGGTATTAAAGGCTGCTGAGAGACCCAGCAGAACTAGCAGGGTCACATTCCCACTGTCTAGTTCTCAGTAGAGGTCACCAGCCAAGGAGACTGTGACAGACAGGGTAGGTTCTGCCTCTCACTAAGAGTAACCAATGAGAGCTGATGGAATGTTGGTGAGGAGTCATTAATATGGCAGTTGGGAGTTGGCAGCTAGGAAGTTGAGAGGGAAAAGAGGATTTAGAGAAGTTGAGGTGAAAATCAATTTTGTTATCTGACTAAAAAGAGTCAGTTTGTAACACAAGATCCAAAATACTGAAGTTGGGAAACAATTCAAAAGTTCAACAGAAAAGAAACATTACATTACATGTTCAAACCATAAATACAGTAAACTTCTTGTTTGTTTAACCCTGTGGGCTTTTTGTCTCAGGTCCTTTCCGCACTTGGATCTCATCCCTGGTTTTATCAGAGTTCAACTCACAACACAATACCTTGCATTTATCCCTGGTTATTATGGTCCTTTCCACACTAGACCTTAAATCCTGGTTCAACCCTGTCCCTGAACTTACATTCTAAACTACACGCAAGTTCACCCCTGTAATTATCTCAGGGTATTTTTACATTCTACACTACACACATTAATCCCTGTAATTATCTTGGGGTATTTTTTGTTTCCACGTTACATTGAGGTCACCCTGGTTTTGCCCCATGCTTGTCCCAGAATAAACAGATGCTGTTAACCAGGGGTAAATGCAAGGTATTGAGTCCCAAGTTGAACTCTGATAAAACCAGGGATGAGATCCAAGTGCGGAAACGACCTCAGAGAAAGAAACACAAACACACAGAGGTTAATATCTCAGTCTCTCTCTATAATTATAGGATATGAATAAATGGTGGCACGTGTGAAAGGAACAGTGTTTGAGCCCCCAACCCCAATAACTCTGTGAAGAGTTTGAGTGAGGGTCTGTCATTAAAGGGGGCTAGGCTACCCTGTCTGCTGATGTGTTGATGAGTGAGAGAGGACCTGAGAGGTGAAATGGTCATGGTTACTTAGAGATTTTAAAAGAGATGAGAAGGGCACTGCATGTGATGTGGTAGGACTTAATGATGGTGTGTTCCCCCAGAACAGGTCTAATCACTGCTTCCTTGGGCATGGGTCGTACAACCCCTGCTCTCAAGGAAGAATTTGCCACTCCTCTTACCCACCAGCCTTCCCCCCAGCTTTTATCATCCCGGTAGGACACATCCACATCGAGAGCATAGGTGGTAGGTTTCACCTCACCTCTCCAAGGATATTATATACTCTCTCCACACATCTGTTTCCCCCCCCCTTCATTATCTGCCTCAGGCAGATATCTGGAAGATAGGAACTACATGTTCTAAATAAATAAACTTTGGCCCACAAGGTTTCTCTTCAAAAGTGCATTCAAGTAGAAAACAGACACCAGTATGTCAGCCGGTCATAACTTCACTCTTCTCAGCAGCAGCGTCTGTTGTTTCTGTCACTTTTGTCAAGGGATTGTTCTACAACTGGCCAAGCATGGGCTTACTTGGTTTCAGCCCAGTATTTGTGGAACAGCCTACTATCTGTTTGGAAAGTATGTAAAGCTGATATTTCACAGAGTTGTAAGGGCTGTTCTAGAGTATGGGCAACAAAGGAATGTTTTCTGGCTGTTAAATATTGTGTTTTTATATTGGTGCTTTTATAGTGCAATCCTATGCAGAGTTACTCCAGTCTAGATTCATTGATTTCAGTGGCCTTACATTGGAGTAACACTGCATAGTTAATGTATTTCATGCTTACTGTGTATTGCTAGTTTTGACCTGTCTTGACCTGTTAGAACAGCAAAAAATGAAAATAAATTTTGAAAATTTCAAATGAAAACAAAATAAAATTTGAATACCACTAAATTGTCACAAAGGGCTGTGGTCACTCAGAAGTTAAGATGCTGAACTGCAGACCGGAAGACCAGTAGTTCAGCAGTTCCGAGACCCTAGTGTACCCTAGTGAGCTCCCGTCTCTAGTCCCAGCTCCTGCCAACCTAGCAGTTCAAAAGCAAGAAACTGCAAGTAGATAAACAGGTACCTCTTCACTGGGAAGGTAACAGCGTTCCGTGCACTTTGGCGTTGAGTCATGCCGGCCACATGATTACGGAAAAGTCTTCAGACAGCGCTGGCTCTTCAGCTTGGAAATGGAGATGAGCACCACTCCCTAGAGTCGGATTCGACTGGCTTTCAAGCAAGGGAAAGCTTTACCTTTACCCTCTTAAATTGCCGCAGACCCTGCTTCTTGATCATATGATTCTAACTTTTCCCTACTAGTCACATATTTTTATTATTTATTTGATTTATACCCTGCCCTCCCAGAGCAGGCTCAGGGCGGCTTACGTAATTTTTTAAAAACAGAACAAATATAAATATGAATATAAAACCCAACCTAAAGTGCCAATAAGCTGTTCGTGTAACAATGGTGCAGCATTAGTAGTAAACCATTACCATAAGGGGTGCAATCAGCATTCGATGTCCAATTCATATTTGCTGTGCACAGCCCGTCGGTGATGGTATTAGGGCACAGGGATTGTTTATTAGGTTATTAGGTGTGGCTCCTTAGTTGAATGCCTGGTGGAAGAGCTCCATCTTGTAGGCCCTGCAGAACTGTAAAAGGTCCCACAGGGCTCTGGTGTCTTCTGGAACTTATATACCTCCCCACAACAATAGAAATGTATACATATAATTTGTATTTACCATATGATATATTTATGTGTTAATATGCTTTGTCTCCATGATTTCCATACATATGTATGTAATATAAGGCCTGCTGGATCAGACCAGTGGTTCATTTAGACCTGCTCTGGAGGGCCTAAAAGGCATAGCAGCCAAGCCCTTGCTCTTGATGTTGCCTCCTAGTAATAGTGTTCAGAGGTTTACTGCCTCTGCCTAGGAAGTTTCCTTTAGTCATCATGGGTAGTAACCATTAATGGACTTATTCTTCATGAATTTGTCTAATCTCCTTTTACAGCTATCTGTGCACATGGCCATGCATGAGTATGCATCCACTGTCAGTGAATTCCGCACTGTAACCGAACATTGAGTAATGAAGTACTTCCTTTGGTAAGGGGCCATATTTCAGGCTAGGCTGAGTTTGAAGACAGCCTTTTAAACAACTACACTAACTTGCTTCTCCAATAATAAAGTCGGGTCCAGTATAACCTCAAGGCTCTTAACTGAATCAGCAAGGGTCAGCTGAACTCCATCAAAAGTGGGGATCACAATGTCCTTCGAGATCTCTGCTTTCCTAGCCAGCATTACCTCTGTTTCAATTTGTTCACTCTTACCCAATTTACCACAGCAGCCAGTCAGTTATTCAGGACGTTTACCATATCACCAGTGGATTTGGATAAGGATATACAAAACTGGGAATCATCTGCATATTAATAATATCCAACCTCAGTGCTATGAATGATTTGTCCTAAGGGCTTCATGTAGAGATTGAAAAGCATGGGGGATAGAATTCTGCCCCATGGAACTCCACAAGATAGGTCTCACAACTCGTTTCCCACAGCAACCCTTTGAGTTTGATCTGTGAGGAATGATTTGAACCAGTTTAGCATGCATACCTTGATACCTACTTCTGCCTCTAAAAGCATCAAGAAGATGGTATGATTTACTGTATCAAAGGCTAGAGGTAAATCCAACAAAAGCAACAAAGAGGCTTGGCCTTTGTCTACACTCAGATGGAGGTAATCAGCTAAAGCTAGCACTTCAGCTGCTTGGCTTGAATGGGGGCGGACAGATTCTTGTAGAGCATGTTCGTCTCGCACCCTTATGGCTCCAAAACCAGTTCTGGGGTGCCCGTCTACATGGAAGGAGGATCCGTCACAGAACCAGCAGTTAAACTCATTCTGCTTGACCTCCTCGAGTGGGACTCCCCACATAGCGGGCCAGGGCTGATGCTCCACTTCGGGCAGTGGGCAATCATGCTCTTCTCCAGTGACCACCAACCCATAAGGAATTGGAGGTTCATTTTGTTCTCTCTTGTACTCAATGCCTTTATTGACCAGGGCAAGTGTCCATTGGGCAATTCTGGCATTGGAAACTTGTCCGTTTTGCACCTTCCCTGAAAGAATGTATTTGAGGGGAGTGTGTGTCATTTTCACGATCACTTTCACTCCTCCTATAATGAATTCCCAGTGAGTAAGGCTCCACACCAGTGCTAGACAGACCTTCTCGCATGGGGTGTATTTTTGTTCCACTTTACTAAGGTTCCTGGATGCATATGCAATTACTCTCTGCGTCCCAGTTTGTTGCTGTGTTAGCGTGGCTCTGATGCTTTTCTCTGAGTGGGCCAGCTGGATGTAGAAAGGTTTTCCCGTGTCTGGGTGCGCAAGGGCGGGAGCAGATGCTAGGCTGTGCTTCAAGGTAGCAAACGCCTGCTGTTGCTTGGGACCCAATTTGACAGGGACTCAAGGCAGTCAAAAAGACTAAAAAATCCTGGGCTGTTTCTGGTGTGGTATCCTTATCATGGATATTGAAGTCCTCTGGAATGATCAGTCAAGGAGTCTCCAGTACCACATTTGATAGTACCTCTGCTAACTCATAAAGTATACCCACTGGGGGATTAGGTGGCTAGTAGACAAGAAGAATGCCTAATCTGTTTTAATCCCTAGAGTAAGGAGTATACAGTCAGTGCCAGTGGTAGTTTGCCCTGGAAGTTTGTGGAACTTGAAGGACTCACAGACGATAATAGCCATACCTCTCCCTCAGCCAACTGTATGTGCTGGTGGAGGACATCATAACCATGGGGTGTTAGTTGGGACAGACACACCATGTCATTTCCTTTCAGCCAGGGCTATTTTGGGGCAGGAGCGCACAGGAACGGCTCCCCAGTTGGCCACGCCCAGCTCATTAGCATAATAGGCCACACCCAACAGCAGAAACTCATTAGCATAATAGGCCACACCCAGCAGCAGAAACTCATTAGGATTGGCTACATTAGGGGTGTGTGGCCTAACATGCAAAGGAGTTCCTGCTACAAAAAAGCCCTGAGTTTTGACAACAAACAAGGTAAACAGAATAACAAGCAAAAGGTGGGTGTGGCTGGATAACCACACTTCTGGTAACATGGGGGTGCGGCCTAATGTACTAATGAGCTGTGCTGTCAGTGGGGTGGCCTAATGTCCTAATGAGTTTCTGCTGCTGGGTGTGGTCTATTATGCTAATGAGTTCCTGCTGGGCTTTTTCTACAAAAAGAGCCCTGCTTCCAGCTATGTTTCTGTTACATTGTTTCTGTTTCTGTTACACTGCCACAGGAGATGGTGGCAGCTACAAGCATGGACTGCTTCAAGAGGGAATTAGATAAGCATATGGAGCAGAGGTCCATCAGTGGCTATGAGCCACAAGGTATAGATAGGAACTCTCAGACTGGGGCAAGTGATGCTCTGTATTCTTGGTGCTTGGGGGGGGGGCAACAGTGTGAGGGCTTCTAGTGTCCTGACCCCACTGGTGGACCTCCTGATGGCACCTGGTATTTTTGTCACTGTGTGACAGAGTGTTGGACTGGATGGGCAATTGGTCTGATCCAACATTGGCTTTTCTTATGTTCTTATGTAAATCAGGTCAATTTCTTCTTCCAGCAACATCTCAAAGAGGAGGGCAGTTTTGTGCTTAATTGATCTGGTGTTGCACAATATTAGTGTAGACATGGGGGGGGAGGCCTCCGTATCATCAACTACAGAGATTAGAGAGGCAACGAGAATCCTTGCCAATTGCCATTTTTTTATAAATCCCATTTGCACTGAACTCTATGAATATCTCTTAAAGAATCAAATGGGCATACTTCCATGTCCCATTCTGCGCAACAGATATACATCCAGAATACAGCATTAGTTTATTTTGTTGTACTAAACATTTTGATCACAAGAGTAGCAGAACATACATAGTTCAGAAACAGATTGCAGGTGATTTGTAGTGAATGGCAGAGTGGTAACATTAAGTGATTTCATGTTAAATAAAATATACAGACCATTCAGATAGTATATAACCTGCAGGTGACTTTATTCTAATCACTGAGGCACATCAAGATGAAATAGTAAACTTGACTGGCTGCTACCAAGAGCTGAACTAAACTGGAACACTGTTCTTGCTAAAAAACTGAATTCTAGCACTGTCTATGGGAAGCCATGAGCGCCAATTCACTATATTTTATGTGGAGCATTTCAGCTTTATCTCATATGCCATACTGCAGCTTTCAATTAAAAATTTAATCCAAATTAAATCACAGAATGGTTGTATAGTGATAAGCATGCTGCCTTGCTTAATAAATGCACTGGTTTATTGATAACAGTATTGGGAATGGATATGCTAGATGTTTCTTACATAAAACAACTGTTTTATATACATCGTAACCAGCCACGGATTTCATGTGTCAACTTCTTCCTGGTACATGCCGTTTCTTAAGTTTATACAAGATTTGCTATGAAATCACTAGTTTTGCGTACCAGGGTCAGTATTGAATAAGAAAAATTCTAAATGTGTGTATATATATATATATATATGAGAGAGAGAGAGATATCTTGGTTTAGAAGTTCATAAAAGATAAAAGCTACAGTAACGGTACTAACGTTAATATGCCAGTCTTATAGACTAATTAGTGCCTTGACAATATAATCTATCTTTGTTACAAAGTCAACAAAATACCCAACAGTGCAATCTCATATAGTTTAAAAATCACTGAAGTAAATGGGTTTAGACTGGAATAACTGTATAGGATTGCACTATTGGCCAAGTATAAGCTACGTATAGCTCTAAATTTGTTTATCACAGGGAGTGATTTTTTGAAATATTATCTGAAAAGGCAGGCAAAAATTTTGAGAATATTCTTGATTCTAATGACTTATTTTATGTCTTCTTAATTTTTTGATGATTTATGGAAATTGTCAACTGATTTAACTGAAATCCAATTTATCCCTATCCTATTTATGCAGCCATGGAGCCTCAAGGGTCAAAGCTGGAATTAAGCTATACATTCTTTATCATCATAAATATCTTATTACTTCACATGAGGTTGGAAATGCTGTTCTCAGCATTTCATCAGAGTCCCAAACATGTATACGCACACATACACACACGCACGCGCATGCATGCACATACCCTTACGTTTGAATTGGTACTTTGGCATCGATAGCATTTTTCAAACTAACAAAATATTAGCCCAACTTTAGATTGAAACATTTTTGAAAAAATACACATAACTATGTGTTCACAATCCGTTGTTTTCCTACTAAAAACTCCTTAGAGCAAGAACTGTATTGTGCATATAAATCCTGCACTACAATCAGTAACAGAGGTTGCGAAGCTAGATTCGAGTCCAGTAGCAAATTAGAGATCAGCAAGATTTTTGGAATATGAGTTTTTGAGAGTCAAAGCTCCCTTCCTCAGATACTCCTAAAATCTTGTTGGTCTCCAAGGAGCTACTGTATTCAAATCTAGCTATTCTACTGCAGACCAAGACGGCTACCCTCTGGAACTATCTTCATAAATTGTAAAATAAAAAATAAAGCAATTACATTTAAAAATATTTGTATTGTGTCATGTTTTCACAAATCAGAACAATTTTCCGCTTCAAGCAAAGCAATGAATAGGTGGAGTTAGGGAAGCCAAGGGATAAGTTGATATAGTTATGACAATTTCACATAATAGGTAGCAGCAGATACAGGAAGGTATATCCTATCTGTGTGGATGTGAGGCATATTTCTTCACAACATGAGTTTTACTAACCTTTTGTGTTGGAAAAGCAAATAATGGATTTTTATGCTACCATATGTTACTGATGTTTTCATGCTTACTTAGTGACATTTCTATCTTGCCATCCCATTTAAATTTTAATGCATAAACATATGTGATCTCAAATGAGATAGTAGCACAATAAATAACAAATCAATGAGATAGTAATACAATATTTTTAGCACCATGGTATGGGACAGCCTCCCATCCCTAGCTATGTTGTAAATATCCAACATAATAGTTTCTATGCTACATTGAAAAGAAATGTTCAGAATTTGCTACATCCATCCCATCCATCCCATCCATCCATCCATCCATCCATCCATCCATCCATCCATCCATGAAGTGTCCTTTACTCAGATCAATAAACTGAACCTACTTAGGTCCTGAGTGTTGGTGCTGAGTTATTGGAATACCTGACAGAGTGTCAGGAATCACCATAGTCTCTACCAGCAACTCGCAAGATGAGCGGAGCAGAGGAGATTGCCATTACTTCGGCTGAGGAGGGACCCATGCTGACGACCACCCCGGTGACTGCACCAACTATGTTGGTCACCACGACCCAGATTCAACTGGAACTGGCACGAGGGGCTGAAGGGGGCTTGCCCCACTGGAGGCCACAAGGCACCCAGGAATTTGCCTAGTCCACCTTCCATGGTGACACAAGAGAGTCATGGGCTCTGACCCAGGGGCCCCCTGGAACCTCGCGCAGGAGCTGCTACAAGTACATGCCAGCCTGTGAGGGGGGCTTGCGCAGGTGTTGCAAAGAGGAAGGTGTGGGGCTGGGAGAACAGCCGGTCCCGGTAGGTCCAGCTCCACTCCCCCAAGGACCTCTCTGTGCTGCATCTGAACTAGTGCCGAAAAGGTTGTTGGATGCCAAATTTGACGGGACCCCTGATAGGTTGGCGTTCTTCGTGGTACAAGTGGGGAAGTTTGTGCAGACCTGGAGCAACCTATTCCCCTCCGATGCTTGGAGTGTGGACTATATAGCCACGCAGCTCTGTGGGAGAGCTGTGGACTGGTACATTAACCTACATAACTCCAGAGGCCCAGAACTCCTGGAGGTGGAGGCTTGCATGTGGGCCTTATGCATGCAGTATGAGGACCCACTCGAGAATAAGCAGGCTCAAAATCACCTGCAAACCCTGAAGCAAGGCAATTCCACTGCTTCGCAGTTAAAGTACATGGGTGGCCTGATGATGTTCTCACGGAGCAGTATCGGGTGGGGCTCCACCCCAAGATCCGTGAAATGATCCTAAGGAACGTCTGCCCTGTCTCATTTATGGCTTGGATGCACGAGGCAGCTGATGCACATCTTCAGATTATTAAGATCGGTGGGCCATCCCTGGGATCCCACCCGTAGGTCACGGGGCCCAAACTGAAGCCGTCGAGGCCCAAAGATGGCACCAGAGACCTTAGAATGAAACAAGTTCTCTGCCTCTGATGTGGGGCGCCGGGCACGTCGCCATTGATTGCCCGGGAGCAGGGGGGCACCGGTTCCTGGTAAGGAAGGGGAAAAGAAGCTTCAAGACACCCCCATTAAAGAAAGGGCCTGCCAAAATGAAGGTACAATGAGTTCTCCAGTTTGGGATAGATGAGGAGGGGTCCGGTTCGACCAGCAGTGGGGATGAAGAGCTGGCGGGAAAAGGCCAGGACCTGCTGTGATTGGCACAGAGCAGCAGGTCCAACCTTCCTCCATGCCACATATGGTGAGCAACTGTGGAACAACTACCCCCCTCTTTTTCGTGACTGTGACTGTGATGAACCCGGAGTTGGGCACACACATCCGTGTGCATGCTCTCATTGACTTGGGGTGTGCCAGAGACTTAATCAATCCTTCCCTGGTGACAGGGTTGGGTGCCCCTGTGGAGAAACTACCTGACCCCATAGTTTTCACCCAGATGGACGGCTCCTCCATGAAAGAGCCATGTAAATATTAGACTGTCCCTTTAAGGATGGGGCGGGTACTTACTGGGAACACCAGCCATTCTTCTTCACCCCGGTGGTACGGTTCCCACTGGTTTTGTGGAGCCCGTGGCTACACAATTCATGATCCCTACATCCTGTGGGACGAGGGGCAGGTGCGGTTTATCTCTCCCAAGTGCCATGGGCATGGTTGGGATCCCAACTGGGAAACGACACCTCCTGATGAACCGGTCAGAGCCGGCCTAGCTCAGGAGGAGCTGAATGTCATCCCTCCTGCCTACCGGGACTTGGCCAGGGTATTCAAGGAGGAAGAAGCGGATGAATTGCTCACATACCGCAATACTGACTGTGCCATTGAGCTATTACCGGGACATAAATTGCCCAAGGGTAAGCACTATTCGATGAGCCCCACAGAGAAGGAGGAAATGCAAAAGTTCATTGATAAAAACCTAGCTCGGGGTTTCATCCACCCTGCCTCCTCCCCATTTGCAGCCCCTGTGTTGTTCAGGAAGAAAAAGGAAGGGGGGTTGCACTTGTGTACAGACTACTGGGGCCTGAATGCAGTATCTTATTACCCCCTACCCCCTCCCCTTAAAGACCTCTTGGTGGAGGTGGCAAAAGGGAAAATCTTTTTCAAACTGGACTTACGAGATGCATACTTCAGAGTGTGGATCAAAGAGAGGGATGAATATAAAACTGTGTTTAATACCCCGCTGGGGCAATTTGAGTACAAAGTTATGCCATTTGGTCTCCAGGGGGCGCTGGGGTTGTTTATGAACTTGATCAATGAAGTGTTGCATGAACACCTATTCAGGGGGGCCCTTATTTACATAGGTGATATCTTGCTGTACTCCTCCGATGAAGAGTCACATGTGAAATTGGTGAGGAAGGTGCTCCAAATGTTGTACAAGCATAAGCTGTTTACCAAACTGTCTAAATGCGAGTTCCACAGGTTGGAGATCGATTTCCTGGGCTACAGAATTTCACCCAGGGGTCTAGAAATGGATCCGACTAAGGTGCGAGACGTATTGGGGTGGGAAGCCCCTTGCACCCGCAGGCAGCTTCAATCCTTCCTCAGATTTGCGAATTCCTATAGAAGTTTTATCGCCAATTTCACTCAGGTGGCCCTCCCGCTCACAGACCTATTAAAGACTAAGGGGAAGGGGCTGGACAGCACCAAACCCAGTGCCAAGCTCGGTGTTGGCTCACCCCGACGAACATAAGAAATTTATAGTTCAGGTCAATGCCTCTGATGTTGCTATGGGCGGGGCCATTTTACAGGAGGGGGAGGAGGGGAAACTACACCCCCTGGCTTATGTTTTCCATGAATTTAATTCCACTGCACATAACTGGGCAGTGTGGGACAAGGTGGCAGGGGCTATCAAACTCACCTTCTCTACTTGGAGGCATTGGTTGGAGGGTGCCCGGATACCTTTCGAGGTGTGGACTGATCATAAAAACCTGGAAGTCTTGCGCACCCCCCAAAACCTGAATGCCAAGTAGCTCCGGTGGGCCGATTTCTTTTCCAAGTTCCGTTTCACTCTCCACCATTTCCCTGGAAAGGTTAATTCATTAGCGGACGCATTGTCCTGTCTCCCACAGCATGACAGCCACAGGGAGGAGGTACTGAACTCCATGTTCATGCCTTCCCATTTGGGAGGGGTGGTGGTGACACGTAGTCATGCTAAGGTGGACCCGCCTCTTGGAGGGAAGGACTGGACTGCAGAGTTCACCTCCGCCTTCTCTGACTCTGACTGCGGGGAGGTGGAGGGGGATGGGACTCTGGAGCAACGTGAGAATGGCTGTTGGCTCAAAAGGCACCGTTTGTTCATCCCGGGTGCTCTACGGGGCTGAGTAATGGAGGCGGCACAGGGATCTAAACTGGCGGGTCATCTGGGCTACTTGAAAATGTTGCACTTGTTACAGCGCCAGTTCTGGTGGGCGGGTCTGCGCAAGGACGTTTCCCTTTATGTGCAATCCTGTCAACCGTGCCTGATGTGCAAACCTCGCCCGGGGAAACCTCCTGGGTTGCTCAAGCCGTTGCCAACTCCAGGGGGAGGATGTCGGTTAACACCGCCATGGAATGTCTATTGTGATGGAATGTGTGGGCTGTGTGCTTGCACTTTGCCACCCCGCTTTTCCCTGCAGCTGTCTTCTCTCTGTTGCTTTGTTATCTCTCTGTGGCCTTGAGTGCCTGGTTCATCGGTCCTGCCTCCTTTGCTGGTCTCCCGTCCTCACTGGGTCCGTTAGCTTTTCTCTGCGCTTGCAGGTATTTGCTCATTGGCCTCTGCTCATCAGGGGGTCTTGTATGATTGGGGTATAACTGCTTAGCCCACTCATTTTATGTTATTCCTGACACAGAAGTTCATGGAGTGTCCTTTACTCTGATCAATAAACTGAACCTTGTTGTTGTTGTTGTTCAGTCGCACAGTCGAGTCCGACTCTTCGCGACCCCATAGACGAGCTCTCGCCAGGCCTTCCGATCTTCCGCCGTCCTCTGAAGTTGGCTCAACTTCATGTTCGTTGCATCGATGACACTGTCTAACCATCTCATCCTTTGCCGTCCCCGTCTTCTTTGACCTTCAATCTTTCCCAGCATCAGGGTCTTTTCCAGTGAGTGCTCCCTTCTCATTTGGTGGCCAAAGTATTTGAGCTTCAGTTTCATTATCTGGCCTTCCAGGGAACAGTCAGGGTTGATTTCTTTGAGGATTGACTGATTTGTTCTTCTTGCAGTCCAAGGGACTCTCAAGAGTCTTCTCCAGCACCATAGTTCAAAAGAATCTATTCTTCGGCGCTCGGCCTTCCTTATAGTCCAACTCTCGCAGCCATACATGACTACTGGGAATACCATTGCTTTGACCATGCGGACTTTTGTTGGCAGGGTGATGTCTCTACTTTTTATCATGCTGTTTAGGTTCGCCATCGCTTTCCTCCCAAGGAGCAGGCGTCTTTTAATTTCATGGCTGCAGTCACAGTCTGCGGTGATCTGGGATCCCAGGAACGTGAAGTCTGTCACTACTTCCACAGCTTCCCCTTCTATTTGCCAAGGAGTGATGGGGCCGGATGCCATGATCTTAGTTTTTTTGATGTTGAGCTTCAAGCCCACTTTTGCGCTCTCCTCTTTTACTCTGAGCAAGAGGCTCTTTAGGTCCTCTTCACTTTCTGCCATTAGAGTGGTATCGTCTGCATATCTGAGGTTGTTGATCTTTTCCCCAGCAATCTTAATTCCCGCTTGTGATTCATCCAGGCCAGCATTTCGCATGATGTACTCTGCATATATATTAAATAAGCAAGGTGACAATATACATCCTTGTCGTACTCCTTTTCCTATGCTAAACCAATCAGTTGTTCCATATCCGGTTCTAACTGTTGCTTCTTGGCCCTTATACAGGTTTCTCAAGAGACATGTGAGGTGGTCTGGTACTCCCATCTCTTTAAGGACCTGCCATAGTTTGTTGTGATCCACACAGTCAAAGGCTTTAGCATAGTCAATGAAGCAGAAGTAGATATTTTTCTGGTACTCTCTTGCTTTTTCCATAATCCAGCGAATGTTGGCAATTTGATCTCTAGTTCCTCTACCTCTTCGAAACCCAGCTTGTACTTCTGGTAGTTCTCTATCCACGTACTGTTGAAGCCTAGCTTGTAGGATCTTGAGCATGACCTTGCTAGCGTGTGATATGAGTGCAATTGTGCGATAGTTTGAGCATTCCTTGGCATTGTCCTTCTTTGGGATTGGAATGTATACTGGTACTAGTCTGTCTGTATAAAGTGGTAATACTCTTTTGATTCAGCTGTTAGAACACCATATGGTAAGCCTTTATACCATTTACTTTGACAACAAGTCTAAGAATGAGGCCATTGCCTTGTGCCACGCTATACCAACCAATGACTGCTATGTAAAGCATATACATTTGCATCCTTTAATGGCTGCTTTGTACTTCAATAGCAATAACATAACCACTATAAAGAGATATTGCATTTTAGAAATATATGTGCTATGATAAGATTCACTGAAGTGTTGAGTATGTGTCTTATATTTGCTGAGTCTGCAAACTAAAACTACTGTCAGGTTTTCAATTCATGAATCATCTTTCTTTATTTGTGCTGATGTTGTACATTTCATATTATATATCTCTCATTTTACTCATATTGATTTTTATTCCTGGTGAACTATGAAATTATATTCCTCTTTTTATTTGTCTTTTTAATGCACTTATTTTGTATGAATTTATTCCTCCTGGCACTGGGAGACATGATTAATATATTAAATTAAAACCTGCTATATACTAGCTGAGCTAAGGCATTGGGTTCATGCATGTTTCATGGTGCAGCTGCATTATACAATTTCTGGACAAATGACATGGGAACTACAATAATATAGCTATAAACCATTTCGCTACATGTTCCTTCTCTGGTACATAATCTCATTGCTAAAAATTAAAATAATGAAATTAGAATGCATAAACTGGAAGCAGATGGTTAAAGATTTGTTTTAAAAACATAAAACTGTAACATAATGGTCACATACTAATAAACATACTTATGCGTACCATTGGTGCCATCATTATCAATTTTACTTTAGAAATGTCAGTAGCCTTGCTTACACATTACAGTGAACACACATTCATCGTGACATATATGTGTTTATCTGTTTTGTAAGAAAAATCAACAGGTGTTCACTTTACAAATGAAACTGGGGACCAGTACCTGCATAAATGTGTGTTTTCAATTAAATCGCACATTCAGCCTCACATGCATTGAATGTAACATGAGAATTACTGAAAGCATGCATAATGAAAATCAAGTATGCCCTGTACATGCATTCAATGTAATTTGTGAAGAGATCTAGTATGAAAGGCCAGATAAATGTTGAGAACTCACATGAAATGGAAGACTATATATCACACATAGCATGACGGAGAAGATGCAGAAACCCATAGATGCAATGCCTCTCCTCAACCTACGGCACAGGATACATGTTTTGTGACTGCTTGCATATTTTCTGGTTTAGATTTTCTTTTTAATGTTCTGTTCCTAAAGGAAGGGAGGTGACAGGAGGGAACAACCTCCACTGCATGTGAACTCCTCTGAGGTGTCTACCTTTTGAAGTGCCTATGAAAGAGTTCACTGGTGATTGAAATGTGTGTGTGTGTGGGGGGGGTCGACAGCTTCCTAGTATGCTTTTGCTGGTAGTTCTACTTAATTGCTCTGAGATATCATTTTGACTTTCAATGTGGAAGTCCACGCCATATGTAATGGCAGGTTATCCAGGAGTATCTGCCTAGGAAGAATGTTTTTAACCAAGGAAGAACTGTTATCACCTGCTCTGCCCTGCTACTTACCCCGTTGTTAGGAATTTGATAGTTTTCTGTTGTGTGGGATTATTATTATTATTATTGACACTCTAAACTGCTTTGAGTTCATATCAACAAAGAAAAAAGGGTTAGAAGGACCTAAACAAAATACAATTAAACTAATCACTAAACTATAGATTTGTTGTAGGAGTATCCTGTGATGGTTCCTCAAAACTGCTGGCTGCACACATACTTTTTTCTGAGGCCATAATGCTACTACTTGAAGTGTTTCCACTGAATTCCCCTTCTTTTGCCCAGACTTCCTGTAGTTTCATCAGTCATATGCATTAAATTGAAAACTGATGAACATTGAAAAAAACAACAAAAAGGCTCCACTCATTTGGTTTACAGAAAAGTAATAGGGATAATAATGAATGAATAAATGCCACTTGTTATTCATTACTGTTGAGTCAACAATGATTCTGCCAGTCTTTGCTGTTGAAGCAGAATATTAAAATTAAGACTTTAATAGTCTAAGTGACCTCTGTCTTATGTCTAATACAAAATTACAGCCACACAGCAGTTGTGGAGAACATTGTTTGTAAAGACTGCAGGAGCCTGATTCAGCTCAGGATCCTGTCATTTTCCAGAGCCAAAACAGCCCCAATAGGATGTTATTTGCATATTTTTAAGCTGCATATAATGCATTTTAAACACATGCAGCTGCAATGTTTGGCAAATAACTCCTGATTGGGGCTGCTTTAGTTTGGGAAAACAGGAAAGCAAGGAAGGCAGGCACCCCTTCTACTCCATACCACAGTCCTGAGCTAAATCAGGATCTTTCAAGCTTTAAAAATGATGTTCCCCACAACTGTTGTAAGGCTGTGGGGAAAACTAAATCTGCTCTGGGGAACTGAGACCTTCCTTGTTAAAAAAATGCATTGTGTAGTTTGGCCCTCAGTGACTGCCAGTCAACAGCCATGTGTTACCCCTACAGCAGTCCCAATGTTCCTCCTGTTTAAATTTGTGTGCAGCAGTGAATTCACTAACTGGACCAGAGGCAGTGAAGATAGAGTTGTCCCTAGAGAGCCCCAGGAATTACTACTTCTTATATTTATATTTTATTTATAAGTTCAATTTATACCCCACCCTCCCTGCTTCTGCAGACTACAGAGATCAGTTTCTCAGAAGGAAAGCTGCTTTGGAGGGTAGACTGTGTAGCATTATACCTGGCTGAGTTCCCGCTCTGTCTCCCCAGGTTCCACCCCCAAATCTCCTGGAATCTTCCAACCAAGATCTGGCAAGCCTAAGGCTACTGCAGTGCTGTTAGGCTAAAGAAATGTAAGCAGTGCTTGGTGCAGCTCAGTCTGCATTAGGCACAGTTAGTCCTTAAACATTCAAGTGCTGCTACAACACAAGTATGGAAGGCACAGTGTTGCTGCTATTGCTGCAACACTCAGGAGCCACTTTCATTTACACTAGTGGACGGAAAGTACATGTACTAATGAAAATGAACAATGTAAAATGAATATTAAAAATAAATTAAACTTTTGCAACAACAATAATGAAATGAGAAAGAACCTGAACATTCCTATTAGTAGATTCTCTCTCACTGGGAACATTCAACACTAGTACTAGATATCAATACATCATCATAATATGTCACTGCTGCTTGTCTCTGAGGATCCAGAGTGTAACTGTAACTGGGAAAATGCACTCTTATGGTACTACTTCAGGAACTTACAGCAGGGATTAGCTTGGCCTTGGGTGTCATATAGCAAGATGAGGAAATTCATTTTCAATGCTCAATGGAGTACAGATGTAGGGAACGAGGGAAAGAGGAACAGAAGAAAGTTGCTCTTTTGACTGTATAGTTTTATGGGTATCCAAATACAGAGAAAAACATGTGTTTGGAACAAAATCCTACACCACATCAATTCCCTGGAACACTATAGGGGAATAAAAGGAAAATCAAACAGAAAAAGAGAGCGGAAGAGACTTTGTAAAACTTTTGTTACCTTGGTCACAAAATGATATATTTATACAAGGATTTTTTTTAAAAAAACACCCTGTAATGTGAAGACAAACAGGTCTTTTGCGGAAGAAAAGGTTGTTTATTTCACCAAACTGTTGATATTTTTCAGAAGGAGTATTTTGGAAAGATTGCTTGCAGTGGCACAAAAGACACGCTTACATAAAACGGGCCAAACAATAAAAAAATATTCTGGAGAAAATGTATTTTTGGTACATAGAGAGCAGACCACCATATGTATTTTTTGCAATTTCCTACTGGACTGAATCCCATATTTCCAGTTCTGTGCCCTACATTATTACCTTAGATTAGCATGCACTTGATTTAGTGAAGGTTATGTTGGCACAACACACTTCTATAGAAACTTGTAGAAGAAACTTGTTCCGTGAACTTAGCTGTTATCTTGTGACACCGAGTCACAGCCAGGGTCAACTGAGGGAAAAGGTTTGGATTTGACCTCTGCTATCTGGATATACTTGGTTGGACAGATACTGCTTATAATTTGAGTTGAAGAACAGTCTATACAATTCCACAAGTCCCAAATAATATCTATGAAGAATAGGTTTCCAAGATTCTGATTTATGGGTCATCGCTCCTAATAATCAATGACTGATAAAGGTTTAAATAAAGATTAGTTAACCAGTAAATAATATTACATGAAAACTTCCCCCTATTAGTTTAATTGTAGGAACACAGCAAAGAGGGACTGTTATGAAGATACTGCTCTGTGTCATCTATTTTAAAGCATAATATTTGAATAATTTAAAATGTGCTGGTAAATTCTCAACCTTTATTTTATTTATTTGTTTTAAAACTCTATATCCTGCCTCTGTAACACAATATTGTGGCTTACAAGAAGATTATATAACGACGATGAAAATACAGAAACAATAAATAGTGACAACAAATAAACCCAAAGTATTTCCTGAAACAGAATATAAAAATACAAACTCAGTCATCCACTGCACCCTCAGTGGGTTTTGACTTGAGTAACTGCATAGGTTTGCATTGTCAGTAGTACTCATATTTCAGATTCAGGTATCTAAGTAAGAAACAGCAGCTGCCTGTGACAAGCCAATAAAAAAACCCCACAACAGGGATTCAAAAATTCAACACAAGGTTCTCGAGTCAAATAAGAAAGGGGCCTTTTACGACTTGTGAAACTTGTCAAAGATTTCACTCTTTGCATCTCCTGTATATTCCAGTATGTGGTAACTTTTGAGTTAACAAAACTCACTCTCAGTATTACTGAGAATAAGATCAGCACACAGTAAGAGTTACCAACGAACTTTACCTAAGCTACCTGCCAATATTTTGTCCCTAAATCCCACAAACAGCACTGATTAACTCATCAAAATTTGTATGTATGTGTAACATTAGAACCAGCCTGTTGTAGTGGTCAGTTGATCCCCATTCTACCATGGAAGGTCACTTAAGCCAGTCACCCCCTCTTAAGCTAAAACTTACCTCACAGTTGTTGCTGTGTGGATAGAATGCAGGAGGGGAGAATGTAAGATGCTTTGGGTCCCTACTTGGGAGAAAAGCAGAGCATACATATATAAATGTAGTGGTTAAGTGTGTGGACTCTAATCTGGGAGAACCGGGTTTGATTCCTCACTCATCCACTTGCAGCTGCTGGATGACCTTGGGCAAGCCATAGTTCTGTCAGAGGTGTTCTTGAAAAGAGCAGTTTCTGTCAGAGCTCTCAGCCCCACCTACCTCACAGGGTGTCTGTTGTGGAGAGGGGAAGGGAGAGGAGTTTGTAAGCCACTCTGAGACTCCTTTGGGTAATGAAGGGTAGGGTATAAATCCAATCTCCTCCTCTTCTTCTGATATATTCAGTTTTCAGTTTCAGTTTATTGTAATTAGCCATTGGCCGTTACAAATTACATAACACAAATTGTGAACAAGCTATAGGTTAGAGTATTGATATATTTGTATTATCACTACTTTGGTAAGGCTCTGTACAAACCTATAATAAAATGTTTCATAACTTTCACAAAACTGTTGGCCATTGGGGCCCATCACATTTTCTGACATGAGCCTCCTAATTTACATTACATTCTAAGGGTGAAATACACAATCCAATGAAAAATTAAAAAAAGAGTTCCATAATATGATCTGAAAAACAGAGGTCCCAGTCACACGTGCCGGAAAATGTGGGGGGGAAGCGAGCCTATTTGCGCCGCAGTGATTTGACCCTCCACTGTGTGATCAGATGCAATGGTGGGTGAATTGGGTTTTTTCTTTGCCGCGTGTTTCCGGCACGCTTCATTGAGGGATCAGTGACACAATCAGAGCGTGCTGGAGCGATCACATGGGAAACTCCATCTGTGGCCCGTCGCAACCCATTTGATACTCTGGGTTAAAGGGGTTTTGAGCAGGAAACTAATGGCTGGGGACAGGAGGCAGATGTTGACTGTGTGATCGTGCATATAAAATCCACTGCTGAACTGTCACGACACCAGACCAAACGGTGCATCTGAACGCACCCTGTGTATGTTAAGTGCTGTCAAGCCCCCTCTGTCTTATAGCTGCCCCATGAACTAATGATCTCCCAAATGCCATATTGTTAACAGGTCTTGCAAGGTGCAGGCTGTGGCTTCCTTGATTGAGTCAAACCATCTCATGTTGGGAGCTTATCTCAATGACTATGTTGAAAAATATGTGTACATGTTGAAAAATATGTGTACATGTTGAAAAATATGTGTACATTCTCCACAAGAAGAAGAAGGGTAACTAGCTGACCTGCTAAACAGTCTGGTACTCTAGCCAAAAAACGGAGCAATTACATCCTCTCTAGTTCCTTCACAATATTTGCAGGACCACAACACATGGGATACATCCTGCACATGGGATACATCCTGAAGCACCACTGCACCACAAAAGAATTATGTGTCATTTCCAAGCATTTCCAAGCATCTGCTTATAGCGACTCCTCAATAATTGCTGTGGCAAAACATCGCAATGTGCTAAGTAAAAGTTCTTATATATTTTGGAATATTTAAAAAATTTAAATAGCTTGCACATTTCTTCAGCACAGAAAATAAAACAGTAAAGGAAGACTTATAGTTGTCAGAAACACTGTATGAATGGATAAGTGTTTTTAAAGAGTGATTTACAAGAGAACAAGGAGATGCATCCAGTAAACAGAAAGGGGTTACTATTAGGGTTGCCAGTAGGCCTGCAGAAAATGTTCTGAACCTTTAATAGAGGCTTAATGCATGGAAATGGGCTGCTGAAACTTTTCATACATGGAGGTACATAACATTAAAAATAACATTTTGTTAAGCGCTGATTAAAGGGACAGGACATTTTTCTTCAGGCCTTTTGGCAACTCAATTTACTATTAATATTTTGTATACAGAGTATTTAAGAAGATGTATGGGTTATAAATAAAACAGTATAAAGGATTAGAGAAATACTGGGAAGGGGGTAATATCTGTAACTGACAGAAGTTCTTGTATGATGTAAAACAGGAAAAGTAACTGATACTTTCTTACACTTACTATTATTTAAAAACTGATCAGTTGTCTTAGGAAGGAGTCTGGTGATGTACTTAAAAATTTAGAGAAGGAAGCTTCGGTTTCTTTTTCTTATAATTACTCAAGTGTAAACTGTTTTCTAGTTATAGGCATGAGCATCTTCATTCCAGGCATTAAAAAGATGCAATACCGTTGTGCTTATTCATGGAAAAGCACAATTGGATAGTTGGGAAGAATATAATATTTGTCAGTATGACAAGCTATCATAATTAATTACTGGGAGAGTCCATAACAATATAAAGCCAGCTTGTGTTTGCTATACTTAGAAACACTATGAAATTCCAAGCCCACATGCTCAGAGGAGTTTTGTGAGATTTGGCAAGGACATAAATGCGGGCTAGTTTCCAGAATAAAGTGTTGCTAAAGTGAGCAAGTGAAACACTGAATTTTAGGTTACAGCTGTTGTGTTACAAAGGGATTAAGAAGATTATATTGGTTTAAACCAAGATTAACAGAATGGTGCAGGGGGGCAGGCAGACCTTCCTTCTTTGCGTTATAATATTTGCCTACTGATTCATTCTCAGGTTCCTCTGATTTTTTAAAGAACTCTTTAAAAATGTTGTTGGAGTCTTTTAACTACCAGAAAATTTTCCTTTAAAGATACCTGTTGTTATAAACTTGTAGCATGTTATTCAATATTTCAGTGAAGGGTTTGAAGCTGTACCCTAAACAAATGTAAATTTTTGACACATTTTTAAAGGACAGGATTCTCATTAAATTTCATAACACTGTGATTAATATTCTTATAGCAAAATCAGCACATTAGAGAAAGTAGGAATTGTCATGGGAGTTTCAATTTTACTTTCTGTGTAAACCCAGGGGAAGCCAATATGTGCCTCAGCATGTACACACTTGTAGGGAGATTGGCAATGTCCTTAACACACATTGAGAAGAAAATAACTTGGACATCTACTAGAAGTTATGGCAAAGACAAGGATGCACTGAAGCAGAAAACACAAACATTGGGTGATTGTATGAGAGATTAGGAAAGCCAATGTGTTCATACCACAGTGCAAAAAGACCAAGAACACATTGCCTGCGTATCAGCCCCTTTGGTCCCACAACTATATGTTGGCTGCTGGATCAGAGCAGAGTATGCTCAGCTAGGTTACTTTTCTCCCTTCTGTCCCCTCCAATCTTCTAGGATACCGCCTGATAAGTCAAGGTCGATTTCCTGCATTGCTATGGCCTGAATGACATCCATTCATAGAGCAATCTGTGTTTTTATACTTCCCCACAACAAGTATACTTTTAAAATATTTTTATACTTTTATTTTTATATTTATATTTTTATACTTACCTGCCCACTTGCTGCAGTACCACTTGGAATGGACTGTGCAGTTTACTATTACCAAAGAATACTAGAAAATCTTACATTTGGTTTCATAATATGTTCTCTGAAACTAAATGCATGTAACGTTGAATACAAGGTTGCTGAAGAGTAACATGCCCCACATAATCTGATTATTTTGGTTTAGTAACTGGTTGGATTCACATGATCTGTTCATACACTAATTACCCAATGTGTAAATTGATCAAGTGAGATATTCCCTAGGATTGGATTTCATTACAGAGGATAGGAATAAATACTGGGTAATGAACATGAGTAAAAAATGAGAATGAATTAATAAAACGAACAAAGCCTGTAAAGATATGACTGTATGTTTGGATCTTTCCAGGTAGTTCCTATGAAACATAGCTAAGCCAAAACCATGGATTTCATCATTTTCTTTTTGGAGTTTGGAGAAAGAAGTATTTTTGTAATTGAGGAACCTAAATGTTTTTGATATTTTTAAAAGGAAGAATTATGATTGCCCAGAAACTAATTAATGAATGCATAGTATAAAAATAATTAACATGAAGAACAGATCTAAGAAACAACTAGGCACCTTACTATTTAGAAATCAGAAACAAAACAGAGTATTAATTAGGTATGTTACAATTTTGCAAACCTAGTGTTTTGAGTATTTTGAGTGTTTTGAGGGGATAGATGTGGATCTGACTCCAAGGGAAGAATGCCATGATAAGTTCACTTGGTCTTAAAGGCCTGGCTGGGGGCCTCTACCCCCTCTTGTCTAGGTGGCAAGCTAATTTATGCTTGCCCGCAGAAACTAATGGATCCAATTGGATTCCAGAATGCTCTGTAGGATCCAATATCTTCCGGTGCCTCACTGGATGAGCTGATAGAGGACTGGAACTCCTGTCTCTCTGAAGCCATCAATGAAGTTGCTCTCCGATGTCCTCTGAAATCCTGTGGCAAATCATCCCCCTGGTATACTGCAGAACTTGGGGATGGAATGAGAAAAACAACTTGAGCGAGTTTGGCGGGGGGATTACAATGAAGTTGTAAGAGCATCTTATGAGATCCTATAAGGTGCCAGTGAAGGCTGTGGGAAAAAAAGTTCTTCTCAGCCTCCATTGCATCTCCTAGTCCTCCAGATACCTCCTAATGTGTGTGGTCCCTCAGGGGGCACTTCTCTCCTGATGTTATTTAACATCTATATTTGTTCCCTCACCCAGCTGACAACTCCTGTAAGGCTTGGGTGTCACCAGTACACTGATGACACTCAGCTGTGCCTGTTATTGGAAGGCCACCTGGATTCTGCCTCACAAAAACCGGCCGTGGGCCTGGAGGCCATGTTGGGGTGGTTAAAAAAGAGCATACTGAGATTGAATCCAATAAAGAAAGAGGTTCTGTGGTGGTGGGGGTTTCACTCTTGGGGCATAGACTTCCTGCTCTTGACAAGGCACCATTGACTCTGGCGCAGTCTGTCAAGAGTTTGGGCATGATTTTGGATACCTCCTTGAATATGGAGTCCCAAGTCACACATATTACCAGGCTGGCATTTTTTCACCTGCTTCAGGCTCAGCAACTGGCCCCTTTCCTGCCGCGCCCTGACATAGCCGTGGTAATCTATGCAACGGTCTCGTCCCGGTTAGACTACTGTAACTCGCTGTATGCTGGCCTGCCCTTGAGACTGACCCGGAAACTCCAGCTGATCCAGAATGTGGTGCTGTGAGTCCTGATGGGAACATCACGGACGGCACATATACAACCTGTGCTGCACCAGCTACACTGGTTTCCAGTGGAGTACTGAGTCAAGTTCAAGGTTTTGGTGTTGACCTTTAAGGCCTTGAGCGGCTGAAAACTAAAATATCTGTGGGACCATCTCCTCCGGTATGTCTCCAGGAAAGTGTTACACTCCTTGGATAGCAATCTACTGGTGATCCCTGGCCTCAAAAACATCTGGCCATCCTTTTTAGCCCTGGCCCTACCTGGTGGAACTCTCTGCCACACAACATGAATTCCACAGGGCCTGTAAAACAGTTCTGCCAGGCTTTTGGTTGAGGACAGCGATGGCTTCCAAGTTTTTAATGTTTTTACTATGTGTTGTATATCACCCAGAGCCCTGCACTAGCAGGGACTGGGCGATTCATAAGTATCATCATCATCATCATCATCATCATCATCATCATCATCATCATCACCACCACCACCACCATCACCACTACCACCACCAACAGCACCATCTAATAGCTCCATTCTGACATTGGTTTTCTCCAGCTTGGGATGAAATTACAGTTACTTCTTTTCCTGAACAAAGAAATGAAATCCAATAGAATTATTTGGTTAACTTTTCCCCCCAAAAAATGATGTAAAAATGATGCAAAATAATCAAACAAACTAGGAGGACTAGCAATAGGTAAAGGTTCTCTTGCTCGAAAGCCAGTCGAGTCCGACTCTAGGGTTGCGGTGCTCATCTCCGTTTCAAAGCCGAAGAGCCAGCGCTGTCCGAAGACATTTCCGTGGTCATATGGCCGGCATGACTAAACACCAAGGCGCACGGCACGCTGTTACCTTCCCACCGAAGTGGTACCTAGTTATCTACTTGCAATTTCTTGCTTTCGAACTGCTAGGTTGGCAGGAGCTGGAGCCAGAGACAGGAGCTCACTCCGTCATGCGGCAACCCAGGTCTTGAACTGCTGAACTACTGACCTTCCACAGCCTGCAGTTCAGCGTCTTAACCACTTGAGCCACCGCAGCTCCTGTGGACTAGCAATACACTTAGGCAAAATACAACACAAATATACAGAGATACTGGCAGTGTTTCATAGTCACATGCATTACAAACTATTTCAGATTGCAATCTTTTGTTTAAAAGTGCACAGAACATTCATATGTATGTGCAATACACACACACACACACACAGAGAGAGAGAGAGAGAGAGAGAGAGAATGTATGGATCATGTCATGCATTTGATTTTATAGATGTGCACTTCAGAATATTTTTATTTTAGAACATAATTTGTGGTATGCCAACATTCTGGGGTGCTGTGGGTTCAGTATTGTAATTATTTTGGCATGCAGTTTTCAGGTTCTGAAATTTTAGCGTCCAAAAACCATGCCTTTAAACAAAATCTGACCCAATATTAAACCAATTTTTATGCAATCCCCCCTAATGGAAGACCTGGCCTCTGAACCCAGGAGGCCAAGTCTACTTTGGTTTGAAGAGACAATGTACCGGGGTAGAGGAACTAAAAGGAGGCACAGCCTTCAAAGCCAGGTTTACTGCCCACAGAAAATAATGGTTCAGTTATTTTGTATCAATGATAGACCCAGCCCCGTAGACATACATTTTTGACTGGTGGGGCAGGGGTGCTGGGGCAGGGAAGCGGGGAACTTAATTAGATTAAGTGGGGGTACTGAAGGACAGATAGGGAGAAAGGAGGCATGCAGGGAGTGAAGCTGACCAGAAGCAGCAAGGTGGCTTCCCTTTCCTTCCCAACCTCCCTGCCACTACAGGATGAGGTGCATTGGGAGTGGGGGGTCTGGGAGATATGGCGTCCTCCCAGTGTGGGGCAAGGCTCATCTGTGGTGGGGCTGCACCCCTAAATGTCCCACCATGGTAGGGTTGCCAAGTCAACTGGACTCACCGGCGGGGGAGCGTCGCCGGGGTCCAGGAGCTGCTGAGAGACGCGCATGCGCGCCCCGCCAGAACATCACAGGAAGTGACGCACGACATAGAGCATGTTGGGGGCGTGGCCCCAATCGTTGGAGGGAAAACCGTAGAGTTTTCCCTCTGATGATTGGGACCATGCCCCCAACGTGATCTACGTGGTTGCGTCACTTCCTGTGACGTGGCCACGCTGCGCTTTGGGGGGCGGGGTTCCCCTCGGGCCCCGATTTCACGCCAGCGGAAATCAGGCCTCCATAGCGGGGGTTTACCCGCCCCCCGCCCCCACTTGGCAGCCCTACACCATGGCTATGGGCCTGGGTAGACCTAGGCTCTGAGGCTCTCAGGTATTCAGAGAACTCAGGAGGTGAAGTTTTAATATAATGGCCCTATAAAGTTTATAAAATAATGGCCCTATAAAGTTTATAAAATAATGGCCCTATAAAGTTTAGAGGGGCCATGCACCACCAAACAGCTGAGTGAGATGCAGGAAGGGAGGAAGAGAGGGAGACAGGAACTATATCCTGCTCTCAGCTGTTTGGCAGTGCATTGTTTCCTTAAACTTCAAAGGCCGATTATTTTCAATATGGTTGACCTGGCCTCCTGAGGGACACCAAACAGATGGGAGCTTCAGAGCCTAGGTCTACCATTATTATAAAATAATGGCCCTATAAAATTATGGCTCTATAAAGTTTAGAGGGGCCATGCACCACCAAACAGCTGAGTGAGGTGCAGGAAGGGAGGAAGAGAGGGAGACAGGAACTATATCCCGCTCTCAGCTGTTTGGCAGTGCATTGTTTCCTTAAACTTCAAAGGCCGATTATTTTCAATATGGTTGACCTGGCCTCCTGAGGGACACCAAACAGATGGGAGCTTCAGAGCCTAGGTCTACCACGAATAGAAAATAATGGGGTAATTGTTTTCTATTGATGGTAGACCTGGTTTATGTAACCTGAAATTATTGTATACTTTAATAAATTACTGGTAACAATATGGTGGCAAAATGTGCTAGCTTATCTTCTACCACTGCACTTGGATACTACATGGCTTGATTATACAAGGCCTACCTCAGGGAGTGAAGATTTTTCTGTAGACCACTGTAACTTTGAAGGCATTTTTATTATGTTTGAAGGCATTTTTTAAAAAATCATTCTGGCTCTGACTTCTTATTCATCACAAGGATCATGTCAGAGGTTCACAGCTTGGAATGCCTCAACTTATCCACTTATGCTAACTGAAACTAACTGAAACTCTGATGGCAATTATGGCTCAAAATATCTTCTTTTAGTCTCACTTGGTGCATCTTATCAGCAATAGAGATCTTGCTTCCATGATATATATGCCTACCTGTGTAACCACTACACTGATACACTGTACATGGCCCTACATTTTAAAAAACTGCCTGCAAATGACAGAATCATTACAGCATTCTACTTGTACATAAGGAACCAATGGCCAATTAGATTTAACATGGCATACAATATAAAATTGCACAGTTGTCCATTTTACTGAGCATAAGATGATGTTATAGCATGTCAATGCATGTCATTATAGGAAATAATACCTTTTGGGTTGTCAAGTATTTTCTTTATGCACTATAATTACAAGTCTATACAGTGCTATCTGCCCCCTCCAAATGGTTGACTGTATATTATCTATTTGATTTTTATCCTGCTCTTCCACCATTAAGTTCAGTTTCTGGCATTATTTCTGACAGCACAACCAACTCATTCTCATGCTATAATTATTTCCTAGGTCACCAGTATATAGCTACTGACACATACAGAATTGACACTGTACAAAAAAGTCTCTTCCATTGCATCATACACACATACTAGTTATTCTGCTATTTTCAACACATCAGTATTTATCAAAGTTACGAAGATAGCAGCATGGGAATAAGAGACAGGTGTTGTGAGAAGATGATATATGAAATGTAGAAAATGGTGCCAAAGATACAAGCCCTGTCTGCCTATTTGCTAGAGGATGTCTCATAAAAATATCTCAGAATCTCCCACACTACACAAGATAAGGTCACAGAAGCCCCATTAACTTTAATGAGAACAATGGCAAATCCTGAACATAGTTATTAAATTGATATATAAAACACTTCAATATGCATTTAAGGCTTAGATGCATCATAATGCTTGTAAAGAAACAACCAATTAATGAAGCCTTAACTGAAGCAGCAGCATCTGTATTTTCCACATATCCACTGAGGATGTTATATATATAAATGTAACCTTTTAATTAGTCTTTCTTAATTGTCTTATTGTGTAAGAAGTGTCCACAAATGAAAATTCCCTAATAAGAATACCATTCTTACACAACTATTAAGGACAGTGTACTCACTAAAGGGCACTAAAGGTAATAAGGCTACCAATTATTCTAATAGTGACCATTTCTAATAGACTTAACATGCTCAATGTAGTGTTCACAAAAGTAAAACTGAAGAATATACATAACAGTTGTCTTGTTCAATATAATTTCATGACAATATTATTACTACTCATGAAGCCTGTTCTCTCCATTGCAGTCAATTAAGTGTCAGTAGAATTCAAAATGGTGTCATTAAAATGCTGAGAATTCCATATCTTGGTTACTGTTAGAGTGTGTGTGTGGTATAGGACAGCCTATAAAAGGTAAAAGGCAGGAGGAATAAAAGGAAGAAAGATCAAGATGGAGGGGGAGGAACAAAAAAGAAGAAAAAGGAAAACAGAGGAGAACATAAAAGTGATTGAGGGCAGAGAGAGAGAGTCAGAGAGGTCTGAGGGAGAACACAAAGAGGTAGGGAGGTAAGTTTAAGGAAAGGAAGAGGCTGTCAGGTGGGAGAAAATCTCAAAAAAGGGGTAAGAGAAGGTGGAAGGAGTGGCTTCAAGCACTACCAAGAGAAGAAAAACAAGAGGAAAAGAGGAATTGAGACCCATGTGCATCCTCATTCTCTCCCCCCCTTCCCCCCAATAATTGAAAGATAGGTTCAGTCTGTCACCAAACAAGGGAGAAAACAGGCAGTCACTGGTAAATTACTGTTGATACTGTTATTTAAAGGGAAAAAACACATAGAGATGTGATCAAATTCTTAGTTGTAGGCAGGGCTCTTTTTGTAGCAGGAACTCCTTTACATATTAGGCGACATGCACCTAATGCAGCCAATCCTCCATGAGCTTACGGTATCTTGGAGGACTGGCTACATTAGGGGTGTGTCGCCTAATATGCAAAGGAGTTCCTGCTACAAAAAGAGCCCATGTTGTAGGAAAGAATTAACTGGCATAAGACTCAACAAGGCAGAACTGCAGTAAGGTTGTGACTGAGAGGATCCTAGCCCATAAATTATTTTTATATGGGTATCACATTAATAGAAACTATGTGGTTTTGCTTTAAAAGAAAATGTGTCTTAATATTTCCCATACTAAGGTCTAAATATAAAGGTATCTGCTCTCTCAACATGGATGATCAAATAGGAGATTCTAAGCTAACTGATTTTTTAACCTTTAACCACAGCAAGCAAGCAGACTTTTATATTATCCCTTAGGTTAGTATTTTAGATATAAATCTTCCCTGCTTCTGCCAATTTAAAGCTCTCTGATCCTTAGTCAGTAGTTAAGATGAATAATCTAAATTGCTACCCTATTTAATTGCTTTTTGCTTAACTAATGGGGATGGGAGGATAACATATTTGGTGGCAATTGGTAGTGATTGTAAATGCAGGAGATAGTATTTTTTGATTTTTATTTATTTTATGTATTTACAAAATTTATATCTTACCTTTCCTGCTTTCACAAGGGTCACCAAAGCAGCTAACAATTTAGAACATACATGAATAAATTACATTTTAAAACCATTACAACACCCCCCAAAACACAGATCATTAAAACAGTTAAACACGGTTAAAATACAAAGTATAAAAACAGAAATTAAAACATTGAGCAGGAAAGAGATCATTGAGGGAATGTGTTAAATACTGGGTTCTAGATGCATTGCAGTGGTCAGCTCTGGTTTATTAAGTGATTTCAGCAAACCACAAGACAACTAGCAAGGCTTGAGCCCTGATTATAAAGCACAAGAAAGAGGACCCGCGAAACTCGTGGGGGGGGGCGGGGAGCTCCAAACTGAGCAGGCGGAGGAGGAACCAGCAGAAGCAGGTAAGCTCTCCCCCCCATCCCGCCGGTTCCTCCGTCTCCTCCACCCCCTGGCTCTATCTCCCCCCC
>NW_015171513.1:16526-46728 GCF_001447785.1 Gekko japonicus | reverse complement strand
TCGCCGGTCTCTCCCCCCGCCAGCCAGCCCGCCAGCCAAGCCTTGTCCTGCCCTCCCGCTCTCCCCCCGGCTCCGAACCGAGGCCCAAGTGGCTTACAGCCGCCGGGCCTCGCCAGTCTCTCCGCCCGCCCGCCCGCCAAGCCTTGTCCTGCCCTCCCGTCCCCTGTGGCAGTGGCGAGGCAGTTCGCAGAGTGTTCCCTGCACATGCGCAGGGGACACTCTGTTACTTTTGGGGGGATTTAAGTATTCCCCCGATATTTTTTCCAACTTTTCAGATTTTTGTGCACACCTGGGGACTGCCCCAAGTGTGCACAAAAATCTCCCTCCCCCCCAGGTGCCCCCGATGCGCGGATTTAGGTATCCGCACACAAGAGGGCGACTTCAGTATTAGTATATAGATGCAAATACTACACCCAACACACACCCACTCCCAGTGATAGGCTATTTACATTATACTGCTTATCAACTGGTCAGTTCCTGGATCCAGGCGAGCTATTGTTCTAAAGTAGTAAGCTTGACCCATTCCTCGTGCAGCTTGAGGAATGGCTTAGTCTCAATACATAACAGAATGCCAAATGTAACACACAAAAAAGGCTACTCGCTGGTGAAGGATGACACCAGAAGGGTACAGACAAACATCCTTGGGGAGAGAGTTCCAGAATGGTGGTTCCATGACCAAAAAAGCCCTCTCCTAAGTTGCCACCTACATAAAAATAGAAGGCAGGGGTACTCAAAGCAGCGCCTCCAAAGACAACTGTAGTGGTCCAGTAAGCTCATAAGGGAATAGGCAGTCCTTCAGGTATGTTAGTCCCAAACTGTACAGGGCTTTGATGGTCAAGATGAGCACCTTGAATTGTGCCGAGAAACAAATTGGGAGCCAGTATAGATGAGCAAAGACTGGAGGCATATGGTCCCTACAACCCACTCCAGTTGACATCCTAGCTGCAGCATTCTGTACCAACTGAAGTTTCCAAACACTTCTCAAGGGCAACCACAGCAGACAGATCTTTTTTCTACCCAGGAAAAGTCACAGCTGCCTAAACAGTCAAAGCTGGTAAAAGGCACTCCTGGCCACAGCTGCCTCCTGCTTATCCAGCCATAGGCCTAGGTCCAAAAGCACTCCTTCTTTCTTTTTGTAACTTGCATTCCTGTTCTTCTTCCGTAATCTTTAAACAATACAAAACAATACAATTAAATACTTGTTGTTTTTTTTAAAAAAACCATTCACTGAGAAATTGGAATTCATTCGTTACTGGATCAATTCTTCTTTTGAATGCTTAAAACAGTGTGAAAAGTATCATAGTGTCTCTGTTCCCAGTGCCAGCTTGCCCTAACAAGCATGCAAAAGCTTATTGATTTCAGCCTCCTGCCTGCCAGCAAGGCACCTCCTGCCCTTTTCATTTATGGAAAACAGGTGAACCTCTGAATATTTCATTTTAGGTATACGTGACAAATGCTTATTAACCACAGGAAAGAGGTACTTTGTCCCCATTCACAGACCAATTGCTTTGAATGGCAGGAACAATTTCCTGTTTTGTTTTTGTTTTTGATTATTGCTCTTCATTGCCATCACTGTTATGCAATAACAATGTAGCCTATAATTTTCAATATATAGCATGCAATATTATTCAGACAGTTATTAGAGCATTCATCCTCCTAAATTATGTAATGCCCCACCATTATTTAAACTGATTGAGATCATAGTGCCCTTTTCTAGCAACATTATTTGAACTGGGTGGTCTGTGTGTGCATTTTACGACAATACAGCTTTCCAATAAACTGCAGACTTTTCCTATGTGTAATACTGATACCATAAAAGTGGTGTTTATGTTCCTGTTTTACCACTCTGAATACATACCAGTTTAGATTCCAAAATTCAAAAGTCTTTTTGATGAAAAGGTCTGGCCTGAATTCAAGCACAGAAACCTTGAAATCATCACTGAATCTTGTCCATTGCCATAAAACTGAACTTGGCCATTCCAAGTGTAATATTAAATAAAGTTATAATCAGGTTTCATGTCACAATTGGAAGTTCAGCTCTAACCTCAAAGAAAGGTTTCTAGAAATTATGAGTACAGTTCTTGTTGTATGTAGAGCAACACATGAACATAGTACACATTATATGTATCCCCATCATCACAGGAATGCAGACTTAATTGGAAGATTGGTGGTAGGAAGAAGGCCCGTTGTTTGTCTGCTCAAAATACCCTTTCTTGGCTCCTTTCCTATACAAGGGAGAAAAATAACTGGAAGGGGATAATGTTGTGTTTATGAACAGCTAGCTACACAACATACCTGACAGATGCTGGATCATGGGTGTGAGACCAGACTCACAGGAAGGCATACATTGGGAGACTTAACCTTTAAAAGAGCTTGTTCTGTCAGCACTGTGAGGGAGAGCTACGAGCAGGGCCGGCTCTATCACTAGGTGTTGTGTCCGCTGACCACCACCGGGGGCCAGCGCGCACTCCTGAGCTTGAGTCCTGGACAACAATGGGGACTGGGATCCTGGTCCCTCCACGGGGGAACCAATGGGACCGTGGCGGGAGATTTAAACCCGCCAATGGGACCCAGGGGTGTGTCCCCGGGAAGTGTATATAGTTGGCCAGCCGGCCGTTGTTTGGGGTCTTTGTTGTGTACGAGTAAAGCTAAACTGATTACTGCATCAGTCTCCATGTTTTCTTCATGTGTCTAACCCACTACACTTCACTAGGCAAACTAGAGAGACGGCCTAGGGTGCAGATCTCCCAGGGGCGCAGCGAGGCCCCTGCTGCCACCGCCCGGCCGCCCCCAGCATGGCTTTCTGAGTGCCCCTGCTTCACAGCATGCCCCTTCCCGCGCCTTGCGCACCCTCTCCCTCCTTCAGTTTGTGCCAGACTCCTGTGGGCGAGCAGCCTCTTGTCGCCAGCAGCCCCGCTGGGGAAAGAAGGTCGGAGACTGGCGGCGGGCGGATTCAGGGGAAGAGGGCCAAAGGGAGCACTGGCGGGGCCTGGCGGGGCCCCTGGCAAGGCAGGCAGGGAGGGAGCCAATCCATGGGGCTGCTGAGGCCATGCCACCAGGCCAATCACTGCCCCCAAGCAGGAAATCCCACGTGTTAAACACCCGGTGCTCCTCCTCCTCCTCCACAGGTAGCTCTGGGACAGGCAGGCGGGGAGGCGAGGGGCCACAGCCAGCCTGCCCACCCGCCGCCTGCCTAAGGGCCCGTGACTGGCACCCATCCACCATATGCCCGGCCCTCCTCAGGCCCCGCAGACTTCCCCTTCCCATCCGTCTCTCTGGGGCGGGATGCTGAAGGAGCAGGGTGGAAAGCAAAAGTGCGCCAGTCTTGGGCCCTGCGGCACAGCAGCAGCAGCCGCTGCCCCCTGGCAACCACGGGTCCCACGTCCAGTCCCTTGCCATCATCGCCCTGTGGGAAGTCCCCTCCCGAGCCTGTGGGAGATTTGTTTGCTGTCCTTTCAATGGGGAGGGGGGGACAGGGCAGCTGGAGTAAAGGGAGGGAGGGCATGGAATAAATAGAGGGGGTCCTGAGAGAAGACGGGATCTCGGGGGGAACGCAAGGAGGTTTGAACAACTACCATTCATTTCCTATGCCATTTTTTCCCTCTCCTCTGCAAAACCTTTGGCACTTGGTGTTGTGTTTTCCCTGGCAAAAGCCCTGGGTTCCAATGCTCCCTCTAAGCTGTGGAGTCTTGTTCTACACTGTGAGTGGCTGGCATTGAAGTTGTGAGCTAGCGATTTGGCTACTGCATAAATTAGCTTGCTCCAGAGCCCTCCTTCCTGAGCTAAGAAAAAAATGAGTGAGCCGGAGGCTAAAAAACTGTGAGCTAGCTCACACTAGCTCAGCTTAGAGGGAACACTGGTTACCAGATTTGGGTTGGAACGTCCTGGTTATTTAGGGAGGGATGGAGCCCAGGAAGGCTAGGATTTGGGGAGGAGAGGGCTCTAAGTGCAGTAGAACACAGCCCCGTAGCTAACAACTTTTGGGTGGGGCCCAATTTAAAATTAGCAATTTCAAAGTTTGTGTTTTTCATTCTTCCTAAAATGCATTTATGTTTGAAAATTGGTGGGCACGGGGGTGGTGGTGACAGAACGTAGCCTCGCCTAGTGTGCAAAAAAACATGGAGCCAGCCCTGGCTACGAAGAGAGAAAAGAGCTTCCACTTTACCTTCCACACAAATGGACATAAAATGTAGTTTGGCCTTCTGTTTAAACTTGTATATCCAATATGTGGAGAGAAGGGAGTTCAATGAATAAATCCAAGCTGATACTAATGAATACTGTTATTAATCTTCTGATGTTGTATACTTAAAAATGACTGAACCACCTTATATTAGCTATCCTGATTTCTTTTCAATTTCTTGAACAGCTAAAACATCTGACACAGCACTGCAAAAGTCTTGGCTATCCTGCTTGCTTGCACCTGCTTACCCTGCAGGAAAATATCTTCAAAATAATATCCTGGGAATACCATAACATCTTCCTAGCACATTCTTCAGAAATGTTGTAAGTTTCAAGGGGAATCCTTTATTCTTTGAAAGCTACAAAGAAAATACAACAAAGCTAATTCAAAGCAGCAACCTATCAAATTTAAGTCTACACTAGCAGATTTTACTCCGTTTGCTTCCTGCAACCTAGTGCTTACAACAAGCAGAATAATCAGAGAAAGGATCAGAGAGAGATCTACATAAGAATCTTTTTTTTTTTGGCAATTATAATGCTAATTTTCACCATTTCTGATGGGGGGAAGTTTTTTGTTTTTTACAAAGTGGCCATTCACCTTATGGCAACATTGTTGCAAAATATGAATAAATAGTACAACGTTGTTTCACATGAACACCCAAGCTGAACAGTGTGAATAGCTCTAATTAGCCTCTTCCATGAGAGATATCTATTACCCACACCTGGGCCCCTTAAAAACTTTTCTGTAAGAAACAACTAACTACTGAGACATTTTTATATTTTTGCAGGATGGTATCAAGCATGAATTGATGCTAGAATTATTAGCAATTTGAGATTTAGGACAGGATCCATCTGAATCCCTAACCCTATCAGCATAATAGTAATTTACCAGTTATGTGGTTCTAGCATCATTCAAGTCAGTTTTTATTTTTAGGGATTAAATTTTTGAATTTGCAGTCATTGGTTTGGGTTTGCCGCATATTTGCTGCTATCCCTACCCTTGCACGCCCATGACCCACATATATATTGAATTAATGCACACTGAGGGGGAGGAAATGTGACAACACAGTACTCACACCCGGCCTAAATGTGATCACCATCTTGTGATCATGAACAATAAAAACCCTGATTATTTTATGTCATTTACATAATTTTGAGCCATTTACATGCAAATCACACAAAATAACCTTGAAAATCTTTTAGATTTTAATAGATACTCAAATAAAACCAGTTGACTTTCAAATTTCATGCTCTCCCCTACTTTGCATGTTCTGTCTGTAGCTAATTTTAAAATAAAGACGGAAGGCACAATTTCTTTAAAAAGAAACCATGGAGGAAAATGGAATTTTCCCCTCTGGTGGTAATCTACCTCTGCATATGTGATTAATACTACATGAGAGCTCAGCTATGTTGCTCTCATGTGCCAGTTATCAGCTGCCTGGGTCTGGCTGACCACTGTTGGACCTAGGATATGGGACTAAATAGACCTTTGGCCCTATCCTGTAGGGCTCTATATATACACAGATACTGCTATATTGAGTGATCATGCAGAGATAACTGCAGGATGCATCTATAATAAAATGTTCCAATATTATTCTGAAAAAAGCATAACAAAGCAATATTAAGATAAAACACACTATGGAGCTTTCCAAATTTCAGGTGACCCAAACCATTAAGGTCAGTACATCTCGAACTACTTTTGAGAATTAGCAGCTTTCAGTTCAGTTAAGTATGTGAATACTTATAATGAATTCCATAATTGGAGCATGAACAATTTTTGATGGTTTTCAGCTTCCTAATTTTATTTGCATCTTTCCTCTCTCCAAGTTACTGATGTATATCTGTCCATTGTGGTGGGGTGGGCAGGAGGGCAGCAATTAATGTGATTGCATTCGGGATGTGATATGATTACGTTTGGGATATGAACATGAGGACATAAGAGAAGCCAATGTTGGATCAGGCCAATGGCCCATCCAGTCCAACATTCTGTCACGCAGGTGCCATCAGGAGGTCCACCAGTGGGGCCAGGACACCAGAAACCCACCCACTATTGCCCCCCTCAAGCACGAGGAATACAGAGCATCACTTGCCCCAGACTGAGACTTCCTATCTATACCTTGTGGCTAATAGCTGCTGATGGACCTATGCTCTGATATGTTTGCATTTGGGATGTATGGGTTTTCATTTTTTTTAAACTTTGTACATAGCCATCCCCATATATTGGTGGGGGCCATTTCCCATTTTTAAACACATTTACACTATTGTTAATTTTTATTTCAATACCTATGTCAATACATAATATTTTAATACCCATTTTAATACCCTGTATAAGCTATTTATATATGATCAAGGCAATTAAAAATAATAATTCTGTTAATGTTGCCCATATGTGACCACAATTTCATGCTGAGAGTGGCTAACCCACAGACAAGATTTTAACTGGACCAGAATTGTTATGACATTTTCTAAATGGTGGAGGTGGTGATTATCCATGAGACTCACCTGTGTGTAACATGGTGCTCTAACACTGAGACACAGTACCTACCTAAAGTACTGCCCCCCTCACTGGGAGTCTTGCAGCAGCCCTTTCCTCAGATGTTCGTTGGGGGCTGGCACAAGTGGTAGACTGGCGGGCAATTGCTGGCCATGTACATTGGAGGGGGAGCTCTTTTTGCCCTTGCCTTGGGTTGTTCTGAAGGATCCCACCCAATGTCTGGCACCTGGATCTCTTTGAGTTGCTGGGACTGAATTTGCTTAGTTGTGATTTCTTCCAGGAGTGGCCAGATTCTTGGAGGTTTAAGGACGGAGGCAAAAGTTGACTTCTCCCAGAGATCCAGCATGCTGTAGTGGTTAAGAACAGTGGACTCCAATCTGGAGAACCGGGTTTGATTCCCCACTCCTCCACATGAAGCCTGCTGGATGACCTTGGGCCAGTCCCAGTTCTCTCAGAACTTTCTCAGCTCTGCCTACCTCACAAGGGTTCTGTTGTGAGAAGAGGAAGGTGATTCTAAGCTGCTCTGAGACTCCTTAAGGTAGAGGAAAGTGGGGTATAAAAACCTACTATTCTTCTTCCATGTATGCATGCACATATGTCCACACACAGAGAGTAACTTATGGCTTCTGAGCCACATGCATCCCTCCCCAACAGACAGAAATTAGAGATAACCAGTAAGAATTACTTTCCATGTGCTGTTAAAACAACTGCCTACCAAGAATACATGGAATGCATGAAGCTGCCCCTCCCTCCCACCGGTGGCAAGAGTCATTCTGATTGTCCAGCTCCATTCCAGCCATCTGAACTGCATGGCAGCAGAGCAGCACAGCTTTTCCTGTGTTAAACAACAAGCCTTCCTGGTTTAACAAGTTTCCATGGCCAGTGTTTTCCTGCGCTAACTGTGAAGCTGGACCTAGCTGTGCCCTGACCTAGAAGTCTTTGGTTGGCCAGACCCTGCTTTCAGTTACCCTTGTTCCTGAGGAGACTGAAGACTGCTTCAAGCCCCTGCAGTCAGAGCAAGACACTTCCCACCCACTCTGGATCACACGGCCAAGAGGTGTCACCAACAGTGTTCCCTCTAAGCTGAGTTAGTGTGAGCTAGCTCACGGGTTTTTTACCCTCCACCTCACACATTTTTGTCTTCGATCAGGAAGGATGGCTCCAGAGCAAACTAATCTATGCAGTAGCCAAGTCACTCACTCACAACTTTAATGCCAGTAGCTCACAAAGTAGAATTTTTGCTCACAAGACTCCACAGCTTAGAGGGAGCATTGGTCACCAACTGAACCCCCTGTGCAGGATTACTTAATCGGACCCAGCTCATTGTCTTGTTGCCCAAGTATGAGATTCTCCTGTCCTGTGCCTTGTCTGGATTTGGCAGGGAATGTTGCAGTGGTGTTTTATATAGCTTCCCCATATGCTGTTCCCTACTAGGGATGTTCACAAACCGCCTGATGAACTATAATTCGTCATGAATTTTGGCTGCTTTGTCATGAATTTTGATGTAGTTTGTGGCTGTTCATAAAGAAAAGAAACCAAGGGTTTAAACACTCAGCTGTGTGGTTTAAATGGCTAGAAGCCATTTAAAAGACTGCTTTCTGCTCCCTGCAATAAGCTGTGGGGAGCAAAAAGCAGTGGTTTAAATGGCTCTAAGCCTGGGGCTGGCTGCCCAAGAAAACCCCTTAAACAGCTGAGCCACAGGAGCAGTTTGCTCAGGTTGGCTCAACTATTTAAAGGTGCTTTCTTTACAAGCACTGGTGACCCAAGAAAGCCCCTCAAACAGCTGAGTAGTGCCATGCAGGTTGCCCTTGTGGCTCAGTTATTTAGATGGGAAACAGCTGAGATGCGGGGGCAGCCTGCTCGTGCAGCTCACCAGTTTGAAGGGGCTTTCTTTGAAGCCAACCCCTGATCCAAGCCGAGTAGGCTGCCCCCTAAGCTCAGCAGTTTAGGTGGGAAACAGCTGAGCCACAGGGACAGCCTGCTACCATGGGTTAGCTGTTTAAAGAGGCTCTCTTGGCCAGTCAGCCCTGGGGCTAGCTGCCCAAGAAAGCCCCTTTACACAGTTAAGCCCCAGGGAGCAAACTGCCCTGTGGGGCTCAGCTATTTAAAGGAGCTTTCTTGGGTAGCCAGCCCTTGGGGCTAGCTGCCCAAGAAAGCCCCTTTAAACAGCTGAGCCACACTGAACAGGCTGCCCGCATGGCTCAGCTATTTCTCATCCAAACAGCTGAGTCATGGGGGCAGCCTGCTTTTGTGGCTCAGCTGTTGAAAGGGGCTTTCTTGGGCAGCTAGCCCCAGGGGTTGGCTCCAAAGAAAGCCCCTTTAAACAGCTGAGCCACACTGAACAGGCTGCCCGCATGGCTCAGCTATTTCTCATCCAAACAGCTGAGTCATGGGGGCAGCCTGCTTTTGTGGCTCAGCTGTTGAAAGGGGCTTTCTTGGGCAGCTAGCCCCAGGGGTTGGCTCCAAAGAAAGCCCCTTTAAACAGATGAGCCCCAGTGAGCAAACTGCTCCATGGGACTCAGCTGTTTAAGGGAATTTCTTGGGCGACCAGCCCCTGGGGCTAGCTGCCCATGAAATCCTGTTTAAACATCTGAGCTGCGGGTGCAGGCTGCCCCTGTGGCTTTCCTGTTTAGGGCATGAACCCGGCTCAATTCATATGACTGGTTCATGGGGTTCATGGTTTGGTTCTAACTTTTTGCAGGGGAGCGAACTGAGTTGCATTTGAGCACTTGTTCAGAAATGTTGTATGTTTCAAAGGAAATTGTTGATTCATTAAAAGTTTAAAGGAAACCTATCAAAGTTAATTCAAAGGAGGAACCTATCAAATTTAGATGACTCCAGCAGGTTCTACTAACTTTGCTTCTTGCAATGAAGTGCTTACAGACTGCAAGAGGTAGAACAATAAGAAAAAGAGAATATACTATAAACAATGAAATTTTCCTGTGCAAATCCCAGTAGTGTTTTCCAGCTGTTCTTCATTTCACTGGGGATTGTGCCCATAGAAGATTTAACATGCATTTAACATTTAACATGCATTTAACAGATTTAAAACTAATTTATTACACAGATTTAACAGCCACAAATTTAGCAGTGCACATATTTTGCAGCCATGGAAGGTGTGCCAGTTTTATGTTGAGACAATATGCTGTAATCTCATTTTTACAATGATTCTTGTTTTTCCAGTCTAAGCAACACATACACCACATCTTTGTGTGCCAAAATTGCAATGATTAAGTGCCTTTCAAATCTGATATTTAAATTCACTTCCAGCTTTCCACATGTAAGAATTCTACACTGCAATCCTTGTGTGTAAAATGACTTCAGCAAATAAACCACTCCCCTGAGAAAAGGAGAGTCAAGAGTTGCTTGCCAGGACCATTTGCTAATAAAAAAAAGATTGGGGCAGCTGGCTTATTTTCCCAGCAGGAGATGCTGGAGGAGATGGATGACTCCACTTAAGCCAACAATTTGGTTCTCCACATTTGACAAAGGCTACTGGCCTTCAACTTGGGATACTGCTAATGTGCTATTAGCAGATTTGAACTGCAATCCTCAAACTACTGCTTCACAGTAATTGGTCTAATTTCAATGGCACTATTTTAGAATAATTGGATTCAAGACCGCAGCCATTCAGTTGGATCCAATGACTCCTTTCTGTTAAAGGAAGAGTCTATCCCCTATTGAAGAAGAAATAGAAACAGTGGATAGTCGATCAATTGTTTTCTAGCATAGTTTTAAGAATGAAGGTTTTTATGTCCTTTTCATGTGGCACAGTAAAGAAGAACATGCCAGAAGAAAAAGAATGCTTGATTAATTCAATTATTTTTATTAATTTTATTTATGTTATTTATAGTCTACCTTTCTCACTGAGACTCAATGCAGATTGCACAGTGGAAGTCAATTAAATCAATAGGAAGAGCATCCAATAAGCAATGCAATAGGGTTTGTATTGCAGAAATCTGAAAAAAGAGCTGAAACAAAGCATAAGCATTTAAATATATGTTAAACAATGCAGAAATTACATGGTCGAGGCATGCTTACAGCAACATACGGTACACACTATATACAGTACTATAGTCCACAGTCCCTATCCCTTCACCAAAGCATCTTTCTGAACTATTTTGTTACAATATATCTCTATTACTTGTGTAAAAAGCCCTTCTGAATAATTCAGGTTGGCATAGCTTGCAGAAAGCCCGGAAAGTGGAAGCCTTTCTGACCTCATCAGGCAGGCCATTCCATACGGTGGGGGCCCACACAATGAATGAACATGTATGGGCAGTTGTTGATTTTGCCCATTTACAGGGTCGCACTTGCAGAAGACCTTGCTCAGATTAGATAAGCTATCATGGTAGAGTGTATGGAAAAGCAGTCCTGCAGATATGAGGGACCAAAGCCATGAAAGGCTTTGTATGTGATAGCCAATACCTTGAGCTGAGCCCAGTGACTGCAGAATGGGAGTAATATGCAAGCTCTGCGTAGCTCTCAGCAATAACCAAACTGTGGTGTTCTAAACCATCTGGAGTCTCCAAGTTAAGTCTAACTATATCAAGTGCATTACAGTGGTCTAGTTTTGATATTACCGTGGCATAGATCAAGGTAGCTAGACCAGCTGTGTCAAGACAGAGGACATTTTTTCAGGCTAGACTGAGTTGGAAGAAAGGATTTTTAAAGTGCCATTAACTTGCTTCTCCAGCAGCAGTGCTGGATCCAGTATAACCTTTAGGCTCTTAACCATGTCAGCAAGGATTAACTGAACCCCACTGAAAATGCAAAGGGCAGTGTCCTTCAATGAACTTCCCAAATAGTATTACAGGTAGTTGGAGCTGAGAGACTTTTGAGAGAACTGTGACTGATCCATGGTCACCCAGCTGGCTTCATGTGGATGAGTGGGGAATCAAAGGGGAGGGGAAGGAGGAGGAGGAGAAGAAGAAGAAATCCTGTCTTTACAGGATTTAGTTTCAATTTGTTCACACTTAGCTACTTAACCACTGTAGACAGGCAGTGATATGGAACCTTCACCACATCACCATGAGTTTTGGATAAGGAGAAATGGAGCTGGGTATTGTCAGTATATTAGGAAGTGATGAAGAGTCAGTTTTATTCTCCACTCTTCACTACTTGAAGGAGACTTGGAATGGCTTACAACTGCCTTTTCTTCCTCTCCCCTCAACAGACACCCTGCGAGGTAGGTGGGGCTGAGAGAGTTCTGAGTAGGGGTGTGCATTCGACTATAGCTGAACCGAAAAGAGATCTATATTCGGCTACCGGTATAGCTGAACCCAAAAAAGCTGATATTATCTGGCTTTCCCCCCCAGGTTCTTTTTGCTATACCGAAAAAAGGACTCAATTAAACCTAACAGCCTGAGCTGCCAATCAACTGTTGGGTTAAAATGCCTTTCTTTCCCTCCCCAAGACAGATGAGGGAAAGAAAGGCATTTTAAACATGCCTGGGTTCCCAGCCACGGGGCACCTGGAGAAGATCAGGAGGGGAACCCAGCCATATGTGCAAACCTGCCCTCTTTCCCCAGTCTGCCCGCTGTGGCAGACAGGTTGGAGAAGGGAAGGCAGGCATGCACACATGCTCCCTTTCTTCCCAGAGCCTCTCCGCATTTGTGGAGAGACTCAGGGAAGTGCAAAAGGGGAATTTTTAAAGTGCCTGGGTTCCCTGCCTGCCCATCTCCAGCTAGGATGTATCAGGTAGAGAAGGGAAGGCAGAGAGAGGCTTTCCCTTGTCAATTTCACTCTTTGCTGATTAGCGGGGAGTGAAATTGACAGGAAAATCTGTAGGTCTACCAGCAGGAAAGAAGGTATTTTAACATGCCTCCTTTCCCTCTGGTGATGTAAATCAGCCCCGAATATATTTGGGAATACCTAATATTTCCCCAGTCCAAATACCTTACTGATATTGGACTGGGGAAATTTGGCACTTACCGATATTTTTCTGGTCTGATTTACCCGAAGTTGAAAATAACAGTGTTTTTTTTTTGCACACCCCTAGTTCTGAGAGAACTGTGACTGACTTGAGGTCACCCAGCTGGCTTCATGTGGGGAAGTAGGAAATCAAACCCAGTTCTCCAGATTAGAGTCTGCAACTCTTAACCACTACACCAAGCTGGCCATACCAAGCCATGCTAGATCAGACCAGTTGTCTGTCTAGTCCAGCATCCTGTCTCAAATAGTGACCAAACAGTTCCTCTGGAGGGCCAACAACAGGGCATAGAGGCTGAGACCTTCCCCTGATGATCCTTCCTGGTACTGGAATTCAGAGGTTTACTGCCTCTGAATGTGTAGGTTACCCTCAGTCACCATGGCTAGTAGCCACTAATCCCTTTTTAAAGTTGTCTATGCCTGTAGTCATCACTACATCTTTTAGCAGCGAATTCCACTTTTTAATAATTTTCTGTGTAATCACTACATCCTCTAGCAGCGAATTCCACTTTTTAATAATTTGCTGTGTAAAGAAGTATTTCCTTCTGTCAATCCTGAATCTACTGCCAATCAGCTTCATTTGACACCTTCGAGCTCTAGTATTTGGGGAGAGATAAAAAGGTCTCCTTGTCAACTCTCTCTACTCCATGCCTAATGTTAAAAACCTCTAAAACGCCCCCCAAGTTGTCTCTTTTCTAAACTAAAAAGTCCCGGACTCTTCACCCTTTCCTCATAGGAAAGGTGCTCCAAACTCCTAATCAACTTGGTTGCCCTCTTCTGTACTTTTTCCAGATGTGTGATGTCCTTTTTGAGATACAATGACGAGAACTGTACACAGTATTCCAAATAAGGCCACACCATAGATCTATACAGGAGTATCATAGTATCAGCCATTTTATATTCAGTCCCTTGCCTAGTAATCTCTAACATAGGGTTTGCTTTTTTCATTGCTGCAGCGCACTGAGTTGACATTTTCACTGACCAATCCACTATTACCCCAAGATATTTTTCTGTCTCAGTCACAGCAAACTCAGACTCCATTCGCCTATACTTGAAGTTGGGATTTTGTCAGGGTCCTTAGTCAGGTTACTCGACACAGGGCTTCATGAAAAGAGAACTGTTTATTGGTAAAACCAGAACTGAAGACACGTGTACAGCTTGTGTCAGGAATGGCTGACAATACTAGGGCCTCTGACTTATATTAGAATCAAACATCCCCCCTGGTAAGCATAAGCCAATGGATACAGTTTGCGCATGCGGGCAAAGCAAGCAGGCAAACCAAAAACCGTTAGCTTTCCTAGCCGAATAATACTGCAGCTGGAACATCTACAAGGTCAAGCATAAGATAACATACAATTGGTGAGCCAGGGAGAGCTGAGGCAGAAAACGGGAGGGTACCCCTCCAACATTCCAGACCTGTGACAGGGCTACCTGACAGATTTCTTGTCCCAAGTGTATTACTTTACACTTACCCACACTGGACTTCATGTACCACATTGTCGCCCACTCATCCAGTTTGTGGAGATCCACTTAGACCTCTCTTCCTTGATTTTCAGCATCCTGAATAATTTTGTGCTTTCTGCAGACATGGACACTACATTACTCACCCCTAGTTCCAGATCATCCTATATATATATATATATAAAACGCAAGCCGTGCTGGCGATCCACTTAGACCTCTCTTCCTTGATTTTCAGCATCCTGAATAATTTTGTGCTTTCTGCAGACATGGACACTACATTACTCACCCCTAGTTCCAGATCATCCTATATATATATAAAAGGCAAGCCGTGCTGGCGACAACTCACCTACTCTCCCATTGGCCACTGGGGAAGCTGCCTTGGTGTCCTATTGGCCCATCCCGCTGGCTCCTCCATTTTTACACCCCCACTTTTGACAGGTTGCATCTTGGGAGTTGTAGTTCTTAGCTGGCCTTACTGCAACCATGGCAAAGGAAATCAGAACTACAACTCCCAAGTTGGGAGTCCCAAGAGGCTGTGGGGCATGAGCAGGGAGTCAGTTAAATTTTTAATCAGTTAAACAGGAAGCAGCTCTGGAACTGAAAGGGGCTGGGGGGGAAGGGAAGGCCTGAACATCTCTCTGAATTACAACTGATCTCCAGACTACAGAGATCAGTCCCCATGGAGAAAATGGCTGCTTTGGAGGGTGACCTCTATGGCATTATACCCTCCTGAGGTCCCTCCCCACCCCAAACCCTGCCCTCCCCAGGCTCTACCCCTCAAATCTACAGGTATTTCCCAATCCAAAGTTGACCAAACTGTGACTGGATACAGAACCACTTTCCAGACCACTGAAACCCAGAAAACATAGCATGTGGCTCTCCTCCCATACTACCCACTTGGGGCAGCAAAACGACTCCAGACAGACCTGCCTTATAGCTAACCAGAAGGAAATAAACACAGCTTGCCTCCCTCTATTTTCCCCTTCCCTCTGCCACACCACCAGCCACAGCTGGGACACTCACCTGGAGCCAGTTTCTACAGCTCATTCCAACAGGCCTTACTCCTAGTTTAATATAAGAGAGTAAGTTTCTAACTCTCTTTGTTGTAGAATTATAAAGGGAAAGGTGCAGGTTCCACATGACACCTCCCTTTTTTTTGGGGGGGGGAGCACCCATCCATTCCTTTACTGGTATGATAAGAAATGTCATCCAATAGGGAGCTGAGGTAGGAAACATGGGTATAGGTAGCATGTACAAAAACACACACCTTAATATCCCCATAGTGTCCAAAGGTACCTTGACACCGATCTTTCTAAAATGTTTACACCAAACCAGTTCTGGGAATGATCACAACGAAGTGGGAGGGCATGGGGGGGGGGGATGGAAGCAGGATGAATAAAGGATGACATCATGTAATTTTTTTTTTTTAAGCATTGCTGTCCATGGCCACAATGTGACCTTTGTGGACCTTGGGCACTTTTGTCTTTGTGGAACCCTCTCACCATAATAATATCAACATTTTAAATTATTTTGATAAAATTTAAAATATTTCAATTTTTGTTTGTTTATATTTGTTTTCTGCTTTTGTTGTGTTTTTTTCTGATGTGAGAAAAAAATTAAACTTGTCTTCGACCCTAAGAGTTTATTTTTCTTCTGATTTTAAAAGAAATTAAAACATTTTTGTGGCACCCCAAAAGTATGTGGGCCCTAGGCACTGTACCTACTGTGCCTAATGGATCTGCTGTCAAGAAATCAGGGTAGAACAGAACATCCATGTGGAAGTAGCCTATGTGTACACCAAACCAGTTCTGGGAATGTGTACACCAAACCAGTTTTAACCAACAGAACGTACAAATACATGGTGCTATCAATGAGAGAGTATAAGCTGGAAGTCCAGGGTCCCAGCTGACAGACTCCAAAGGCATTTCCCCAAAAGTGGGATGTGGTTTATATTTAAAATACATGTCATCATTTAAAGAGAGCCCCCATAAGACAATTATATTCAAAGTCTAAAATTACCTAACTGCACCACTGGTATAAGTACTTATTTTCAGCTGAACTGTACCTTTTAAAAAAAGTAATTAGAAGTTTCCACTAAGAACAAGGGCATTCACAAGTAGTGTTAAGATACTAATGCATCACTTTTGAATGTACCTGCATAGTCAAAAGAAGAAGAAAGCCTTTTTTAAATCAAATGTATGGTATCCTCAAGTTGGCTTTCACATTTCAATTATAGGTACAGAATGAGCCACCGGGTAGGCAGGATATAGATCTCTAAATAAATAAATACATAAATAAATAAAATAAAACGAGTTGCAAATTTTTTTCAAAAGTATTTTAATAATTAGAGAGAGACAGACAGACAGACAAACAGAGACAGAGAGACACAGAATGCTACTTTAACATCCACTCAAGTATGGTGTTGAAGAATGGTCTAATTTTATGCCTATTTACTACTGAATACTCCGAGAGAAACATCACCAATTGATCATATTTTATGCCAGCATGGTTATAAAGTGCTAGAACAATTAAATTATTGTTTTTTAAACTCACAGATTCTCAGAAGTTGAACACAATTCTTTTGTTATCATAATCTCCAGTGACCAAATGTAAAGTGAGTATGTCCTGGTGTGAAACTGGATACATCTGACTTTGCCTGTCTAACTTGTGACTCACAGAGCGCCTATCACATCTCACAAATGAACTTCTGGGAAACAGCTGTGGGTCTCACACTGGAAATAAGAGTGTTTGAGCTTCACTGATTTATGCTAATTCCTCTGAGAACAATGACATGAAAAATGAACACCACTTGTAAACAAAGATACTGTATCTCTAAGTGCTGAAAGTATATATATTTCAAATATACTGAATCATTTACCACACACCTTATGCTGCATTAGAGATAGAGTGTAAGCAACATGTGTGAGATCTCTAGATTCCATATACAGACCAATTCAACTTCCTTAACTTTTCCCACATTATAAATATCTACTATAGCATCAGCAGAACCATACTCTTAAAAACTTAGGTAAATTTTGCAAGGCATGCTTAAGTAAAAGGCTATCAGGTCCACAATAGATGATGGCAAAAGAACGGTGGACATCAAAACAGCGTTGCACAAGGCTACAAGGCATAATTTTTTCACTATACTTCTCTAGGATCTGCAGCACTGGTTCACAGACACAAAGAAGGGGCAGAAAGGAGGAGTGTGGATATAAAATCAAGTTTAAACTTAGTCATACCTCATTGGCTATTTAGCTAGTGCAGGGGTCCCCAACATGGTGTCTATGGGTGCCATTGTACCAGCCAGCACCTTTTCTGGCACCCACCAAGTATATTTAGAAAGCGTGAGGGGGCAGGTGGGACGTCTCTACAGCAAGGCTTTGGGTTGGCCACTAGAGATTTGATTGTCCACATTTTAAAAGAACCAACAACACAAAAGGGGCAAAAGGCTCTTTTTACCATTGTTGGTGGTTGTGTAGTAAGGTTAATTGATTTTGGAGTGAAATCATATCACAAATTCATTTGATAACAGGTCATTATATCCCTAAAGACCCAACCTTAATTCTTTTGGACTTATGGCCAAGAATCAGAATTCCTCAAAATACTAAAGACCTCATTTCCACCCTTTTAGCAGCAGCAAAACATGTGCTTGCTTCAAATTGGAAATTACAGACTCTCCCCTCGATGCATCAGTGGTACCAAAAGGTATGGGAATATTCTTTACTGATAGATATACGGAGACCTCCCAGTTGAAGTAGATAGAAATACATAAGCAACCGGGGAGACATTTATATTTATTTATTTATTTATCGAACTTTTACCCCACCCTCCTGCCAAGGCGGCTCAGGGCAGCTTACAAACAATTAATACCAGTATACAATTAAAGCCAATTATCACAGCTAATACAATACCATAAAACCATAAAACATTACAGTAAATACAACCTATTAAGATTTGGCGGCCATCCGTTATAAAGTGCTAGTGCTTATGTAGCACGGCCAGTGTGGCCAGGGCTATTAGAATGCTTGTCGAAACAGCTCGGTTTTCACCGCTCTACGGAATTGTTGAAGATCCCGCAGAGGTCGAATTTCAGTTGGGAGCTCGTTCCATAGCGTCAGTGCAGCTAGGGAGAACACCCTAGTTCTTGTTGCTGTTAACTTAGCATCCCTAGGGCCGGGGGGACCAGGCGGTTTTGTGTCCCGGATCTCAGTGCTCTTGGGGGGACATATGGGGAAAGGCGGTCTCTCAGGTAGATAGGCCCCAGACCATTAAGGGCTTTAAAGGTCAAAACCAGCACCTTGAAGCGAATCCGGAACGCTATTGGCAGCCAGTGCAGCGACTTCAGCACAGGTTGGATGTGCTCCCTCATGGGGAGACCCATCAGCAACCTGGCCGCAGCAATCTTGTAATGGCAATCCTTGATTCACCACAGACTTAATGATCATTTTGAAATTGTTTTTCATTCATGCTTTACTAAGTACTGCATTGTATTTTATTTTAATCTTCAATAAACAGTTTAATATTAAAAAACAAAAGAAAAAAAAACCCAACAACACATTGCTTTGGCAGCAGCTGCCACCAAAGCACAAGGAACTTCACTGGGTGACTAAAGGTAAGCTGTGGCAACAATTTTGTGGCTGGTTCCACCTCCTGTGGCAGACATTTTTTGGCTGCACCTCCCACACTGTGTAAGTATTCCAAGGTTTTCCATAGGCTAAAGAAGGTTGGGGACCCCTGAGCTAGTGGGTGAGGTTTTCCTCCATTCATTTTTTTAAAAAAATAATTAGTTCTTGTGTGAGTCTATTATTTCTATACTCTACTATAAGTCTTCTATTGTCACTTCCTTCTGTGTTATTCTGATGATTTGCCATTGGGGAAATGGATATCCCATCAGTTTGTATATGTTCCCCAGGGCTGTTTCAGGCTGGAAAAATGGCATAGAAAGAAGGCTTAAGTTGCTTCTTCCTGAGCATCATGGTTCTGATCCAAATTGGACCCTGGGACACTCAGAATCAAGTTCTGAACATGAGACTCTCAGAACATGTATGCTGACAGGGTCAAGGTAGATATATGAGGACTTTGTAACCTGTAGTAAGGCCCTGAATGCTTTCAAGTTCTGTTACCTGAAATCAACTGAATCAGTCTGGTATACCATCTACAGACTCACACATGGCTGTTGCTAGATTATGAAGTTACTGCCTCCTGTATTCATATCATCAAATCATTAGCCTTTCACCCTCAAATTAAACATAACAATTAACTGAATGCAGCAAACAGTAAATAACATTAAAAATACTATGCATTATAATAGGTTCAGGCTTGGCATAGGTATATAATATTTCTGGAAATTTTGGAACCGGGGTGTGTGTATGTGTGTGTTTCTCCCCATTTTGGGGGGAAAAGTAGATTTTTTAAAAAAAGTTAATACATATGCATTATTTATTTTTCTATCAAACTACTTCTACTGATTGAAAAACATGAAAATCATCATTTATAATTTAGTCAGCATATAAGATTGTACTATTTGGGCCCTGGCCTGGATAGTCCAGGCAAGCCTGATCTTGTCAGACCTCAGAAGCTAAGCAGGACTGACCTTGGCAAGTACTTGGAAGGGCAACCTCCAAGGAATACAAGGACCAGGACACAGAAGCAGGTAATATGAAAACCACCTCTCTAAAATGTCCTAGCCCCACTAGGGGTCACCAGAAGTCACCATGAGTTCCAGGCTCACAAGCGCACGCATGCACACACACACCACATACCAAAAAAAGGGGGGATATGTGCTATTTGGCATATTTATTGAATTCAAAAGTATAAATATCTTCATTTTGTACAATTAAAATTGCCAGTATACCAAATATATGAGAAAATGTTGCAAACTCCTGATCCTTATGCTACCATAGCACATATATATTTAATTTTTGATAGAAAACAAATTCTGTAATAAACAAAATAAAATGTATTATTTGGACAGAAACTTTATAGTGCGTAGGACTGCCAGCGTGTTTGGATAGTCAGCTAAACTTTATAACACTGAAAATACTGAATTCTTTAATAATATATAACATATTGTAACCTATTGCAAAACTATTTACATTATATCTGTATATGTCTACAGTATGAGGCTGGTTTTCCCCTCCAATGCTCTCTCAAATTTCCCAATTTTTTTCATTTGGAATGAGTGAAATGCTTTGTAAGACAAGGTTTTTCTCACTCAAAAAAAAGAGAGAAAAATATATAGGAGGGTTTTTTTCAGGGTTCACCCAAATTTCCCAAAGTTTCGATAAGAAAAATAGAAAAAAATCCTCAACCTTTCCTTAGCAAGCATTTCACTCACTCTAAAAGAGAATATATTTCATAGGACTTTCTTTTCAGTGTTCTCCCAAGTTTTCTATTGGAAAAACTGAAAAAAGAGCCTTGGGGGAAAAAAACCTACAGAATTCGTCCCCCTAATTCCCCCCCCCCCAAGAAGCGACAGTTAGAACCGGATATGGAACAACTGATTGGTTCAGCATAGGAAAAGGAGTACGACAAGGATGTATATTGTCACCTTGCTTATTTAATATATATGCAGAGTACATCATGAGAAATGCTGGCCTGGATGAATCACAAGCGGGAATCAAGGTTGCTGGGGGAAAGATCAACAACCTCAGATATGCAGACGATACCACTCTAATGGCAGAAAGTGAAGAGGACCTAAAGAGCCTCTTGCTCAGAGTGAAAGAGGAGAGCGCAAAAGTGGGCTTGAAGCACAACATCAAAAAAACTAAGATCATGGCATCCAGCCCCATCACTCCTTGGCAAATAGAAGGGGAAGTCGTGGAAGTAGTGACAGACTTCACGTTCCTGCGATACCAGATCACCGCAGACTGTGACAGCAGCCATGAAATTAAAAGACGCCTGCTCCTTGGGAGGAAAGCGATGGTGAACCTAAACAGCATGATAAAAAGTAGAGACATCACCCTGCCAACAAAAGTCTGCATGGTCCAAGCAATGGTATTCCCAGTAGTCATGTATGGCTGCGAGAGTTGGACTATAAGGAAGGCCGAGCGCCGAAGAATAGATTCTTTTGAACTATGGTGCTGGAGAAGACTCTTGAGAGTTCCTTGGACTGCAAGGAGATCAAATCAGTCAATCCTCAAAGAAATCAACCCTGACTGTTCCCTGGAAGGCCAGATAATGAAACTGAAGCTCAAATACTTTGGCCACCAAATGAGAAGGGAGCACTCACTGGAGAAGACCCTGATGCTGGGAAAGATTGAAGGTCAAAGAAGACGGGGACGGCAAAGGATGAGATGGTTAGACAGTGTCATCGATGCAACGAACATGAAGTTGAGCCAACTTCAGAGGACGGCGGAAGACAGAAGGGCCTGGCGGGAGCTGGTCCATGGGGTTGCGAAGAGTCGGATTCGACTGTGCGACTGAACAACAACAAATTCCCCCTCCAAGCTCTCACAGCTCTAGCCCGTTCGTAACCACCAGAGATTTACAATCTACACTACTCAGTCTGTCCTTGAGAAGCCCACCACTCAGCTGGACCTGGTCACCTGGCCCAGTAACCAGGGGTGGCCATGGTCTGGCCCAGGTACCACCAGTGGCCACCACCCAGCTTGTTCAATTATACTGTACATTCCAAAAATTAAAACCAAGATCTCATTATAATTTTTTTAAAATGACCCTGTTATGTGTTTCCAGAAGATTCATATATATACTGGCACGTGTAAATTCGGGGGTGTGGGGGAGAAAGACAAATCAAAGTGTTCTTGCCAACAATCTACGGTCCAAAGTACAAGCTTTATTTGGGGATTCACTTAATGCCATATCCTGTCTTCCAGCCCTCAATAACCTGGTCCTGAAGATCAGGGGAACTTCTGAAGCAAGGAATAATTTGTTCTTTCCATCATATACACATCAAAGACCTTCACATATGTACAGGTTCTGACCATGGCACTTCCGTTCTTTATGGATTTAACAATCTAACTTCTAAACCAATATTTGTAGATCCTGACAAAGCATTTAAATGTTTAAAATTCTAAACATTGTAAAAAGAGAGAGCATGTAAATTTATGTGGTAATTTCCAATTAAAATGAGAAACATTTACATTTAATTTATGACAGCACAGTTCACTTGACATATTAGTTTTTGGCATACTCCTCTGTGCATGCATCAACCAATGATTCAGAATCATATTGGATAATTAAATTCTTAACCCCTAAGCTTCTTAAACCTACTTAAAAGCTCCAAAATAATGCTTGTCTTAGATTCACACAGAACTGATTGCGAAGGGTATTTGATTAGCTATGTAGGTGGCAGTTACTATAACACAGAAGAATACCTCTGGGAAGTGAAAGGAAACAAAATCTTTTCATACCCTCTCACTTATAAATCACTGCTAATGTCCTTTATTGCACTAAAATGTTGATTTATTTTGAACTGGGTTTATTCTCCCCTCATTGCACACGTGCAATTCTCATTAAGCACCAGACAATGTTGTGCCTGAGTTTCAAATGGAGAATAAATCTGAATCTATGCAACATCCTTGACTAAACATTCCAGAATGACTCTTACCATCTTCATATGTTTTATGTTGTTTTTAAAAAAGCAATAATTTTAGATGCCAGAATTTCTCATTCTTTTGTGAACCAATGAACAAATGTTCTCTTCACTACTGCAGTGTGATTCTTCTGCTTCCACAAGTTTCAGAAAACTGCCAATAATTCAAGCTCACAACTGTTGCTCTGCCCAAATAAAGATTACATGCTTGAGCTGAGGCTTGTATCTCTGCTTGGGTGCAAATACTCAGAGCAAGGCAAGTTTCCTTTTTTTCTTTACCATGAACTTGCTATAATTTATTAAAAATAATACGTTGTCACAAACTTATGAAAGGATTAGATATATGTTTCCCAGATGCATTTAAAGATAATTTTTGAATATATATATGTGTGTGTGTGTGTGTGTGAGTTTTCACATGGGAAGAAAACTGAAAGTCACTAATTTGCTTAACATCAGCAAGGCCCAAACCAGACGATACATATGGCATGGGATGACCTGATTTTCGACATATGTGGCATAGGTGGAAAGTTTAATTCTTTTATAGACTGACCATGGATTATCCTTCCTTGTGCTTGATAAGGCTGGTAACTTCAATGCAGGAATAGTCCCAGACGATAGTGCTTTCTTTCAGAGAAAGCTTGGATGGGTCTTAATAAATCATGATTACCTCTTTTTCTGTAATCAGAAATCTTAAAACCAAATTTTTAATAAAGTTGGTGAAAACTTGATGGCACTGATAAAAAATGAGGGTCTGGTTATTTTGAACAGTTGTGTGGGAGTGAATCCAACAGGAGTTTTCACATATATAATTTCAAGAGGGGGGAGTGTAATAGACTATAATGTGGTGTCACTAGCTATGCTACATTAGGTCAAAAGATTAAGGAATAAAGATTTTAGGATAGCAACCATCTTCCAGTGTGTCTTAACATTGACGCACCATGTTTTGGCCGTCTGAGACAATGCTGTGATATAGAACTTGTACAGGAATTGAATGGTCTCAAACCCTTAAAATGGACAGCCCCTTAAAATGGAAAGCAGCATCGATTCTTTGCTCTTGTGAGTTAAAGTAGGTTTGATCATTCTAAGTCATATATTCCTCTTTACAGATGCCCACTATAATGCCCAAATAAGAACTGAGGGAAGATGCATAAACTTCAGACATGCTTACTGATTTCACATTCCTTCCCTGGGGTTCCCATATACACATAACTAGACAGTCATAAAGTGGAGGCACAAGGCACTGGAGCTCAAGCCACTTGCTGGTGCATCTTATATCATGCTTATATTTTTGTATAAGCAAGGGTGGACTTGCATTATAACAATAACTACACCCTCTTTCTAATACCAAACTTGATGGTTAATTGTGTGTGTGTGTTCTATAGGCAGTGCGATTTCCTTCTTGTTCATCCTATCCTTCCATAACTTATCACAGGCTCTGAAGTTATTAATACCTAACAAATGAACCCAGATCATATAAGTTACCACCTTTGAGGAGAGTAACACCTCCTTTGTACTTATTCATCTGAATTTAGATAATTTTAAATTGTGTATATATTTCAAATATGTATCCCCATATGCTCTGCAGCAACAGCTTTGCTTATCTGGGCAGTGTCTTCTGAAACTGCAGCCATGCAAACAGGTAAAATTGGTGGCAAAATTCAGAGTGCTGGATGTTTTCCACCGGTTGGAAAGTTTATCCAAGGTGGTCAGGAATAGGGATGGTCACAAACTGGCTCACAAGCCAAAATTCAGCATGAACTTGGGTCAGTTCAGAGCCTGTGAACCAATGTTTGGGGAAGGCGCCTTCCCTAAACATTTACTGGACTTTTGTCCAGTTCAGTTTGGCAGTTCAGGATCATTTAAACTTAACAGCTGCGTGGCGCAGGTCCGCAGCTGACCTGTTAGGTTTAAATAGTTGCAAGATGTTTTGCTGGTTGGTTTTACTTCCTCCACTTTGAAGTGGGGGAAAGCAAAACGACTGGTGAAATGGCTGCCAGCCATTTAAACCTTACAGCTGATGTGCTCGCCCACCAGGCTGTCAGGTTTAAATGGTTCTGAGCAATCAGATCTGTTGGTTTGGCTCCCGCTGAAGTAGGGGAAGCAAAATGGACAGGTAAAATGGCTGCCTTGGCAACCCCCCCCTTCCTGGCTGCAGCTTGCCATGGGTGGGAGAAAGGAGGAACTGAACTTGCTGGACTGGCTCAGTTTAAGTGGGGCCTTTTGGCTTAGTTCGGGGTTCAGTTTGGGGGCTTGCCACAAAACCTTTTTTTTTTTTTAAGGTTTGTGCCAATCCTAGTCAGGAATGCTCTGCATTATTATTACTTCATACACTGGGTATTTCTACATATATGAGATGTTATAAATAATTTTATTGTCTGTTAAAAGCTTATTAATCGTTTGTATTTATTGTTGACAGAGAGGAAGTTGCATGGTATAACCTGATCTTGTCAGATCTCAGAAGCTAAGCAGGTTTGGTACTTTGAAGGGAGACCACCAAGAAAGACTCTGCAACCTGACGGCACTTCATACGCACACACATTTATTGTTGGATTTCAACTTGTAATATACCTTGAGATTGGCAGACTAGGAATATTAGATAGATAGATAGACAGACAGACAGACAGAGATGATAGATAGATGATAGATTCTTATAGCTTGCCTATATTTTTCAAATTTAAAAAAGTTATTAGACACCAACAGCAAAAACTAATTGCAAATACAGATCAGTAAAACAAGGGCAGTGGGACGGCCCTTGACATTTCTTTCTTCCCCTCTTGCATAGTGGCTGCAATGGGGTCAGAGAGATGTAGCACCATCCTACGCCATATGCCTTACTATCTGTGGTCATTATTTTCTTACTTATTTGTATTCTGGTCATGGACTGTAAATAAAGTAAAGTATCTGGCCTTAGTATCTGGATTTCCTGGTTGAGGCTTATATAATACTTAGACACCAAAGACTTGGCTGGTCAGGTATAGCAGGGCCTGCACCCAGGCAGTGTAGGTGTGGCAGGAGGCAGTGGAGGGTACTTATATTTTCACTCTCAGTGAGTTCAATGAAAGCATGTATATTTCCACCAACATTTTTGCAGGGGTGAGAAAGAGGCTGGAGAGGCTTAGGATACCAACTAAGCCTCACCATATCCCATCATGCTGCTGGCATTACCTATTTCTATCCTAGCATAGCATTATACTGTTCCAGTGCACATCATCAGTCAATAATAGCTCCGGATACCTGGATCATCTTGCTGTTATGCTGTTATAGCGACGAAGTCACCATCTTAAAAAGTTCACAGCCTAATCTTAGAAATGCTCCCTTATCCAGTTAAACCCTGTCTGTCTTGATATGACTGCTTGTGTCCAGAGATGGCTATATTTGTCTGATATCAGGGATAATGTATTCCAATTGAAAAGTGCTTTTGTCTGTTCATTTTTTTCATTCTCGTAGTACAGTGAATAAATCATGCTCTTTGCATAAGAATTTTGCCTAAATCCAAATACATACCAAAATATTATCAAGTATTACCTTAATCACTTATAGTAATAGGCATTTCCCTGCGATCCTTAGCAACAATGGTAATTTAACTGCAATATGTTTGGTAAATCAGAATTGTTTCCAACTTCCACATCCAGATGTGCAGGTTTGAAAGTTATTCTCCAACCAACTATTGAGTCATTATGGAGAGTATGAAATGAAGGCAGCTCATCAGTGCTCATAGTAGGCAATTTAGAAATGTTTATACAATAGTTACTGCTAGTGGCATTGTAAATATTGATGCCAAGTCCACTTTATGTAAATTTAAAACCAGAAGGCCAAATGATCCATCTAGAGGGAAATTAAACTGTCCCCAAATGTAAGTACTTCTGGAAAGTATGCAGACGAGACAGTTCTATGACAATCACATAGATTAACAGTGAAATAATAAATTAAACATCAACCACAAATCCCAGTTGTGTATGATCTAATTGTCACTAAGGGGCTGTATGGAATTTTAACATCTGGTACAAAGGAACACATAGAAACTGGTGAATCCAAACATTTATTTGTAGTCAGCATGCAAATGGCAAAAATATTTTACTGGCCCTTCACCTCTGAAGACATCAGGTTGCATCTGGCTAAGGTCAGATGAAATAAGTGCAGTGCTTTAAAATGTTCACAGAACAGCACAGCAAGACATGAGAGAACAATATTTTGAATATAGATCATTTAAAACTCTGTAAATGTACAAGAAATATTACATTTTCTTCATATTTCCTTCAGGGTCAGATAAGAGGACTAACTACTAAATCTAAAGGGAAAGCATTGTATGACAGTTGGCATTCTTCAGTGCATTGTCAATACAACCCCTTTGAAATGAAAATTGCTATGCTTGAAAGCACAAAGTTACAATTTAGAAAATTCATGCCACAGCATACACAAATAACGACCTCCAAACCAATAAAAATGTAAATCCAAATTTAATGGGAGGTTAAATACACTAGGAAATAAACATTAGATCAACAATTTGATCTTGCATACAATGTAATCCCCCCTTGAGATATTGCAACACAGGAATTCTGCAAAAGACTTGGACAGATTTTAATATTGTCCATTGTTGTGCTCAACAAATTTGATGATAAGACTATTACCCTGTTCTATACTCATATCGCCCAATTTTATACATGCTTGTTTAAGTTCAATTATTTCCCCAGGACTTGACTCCAAGTAAGTGAGCAGAATACTTCAGTCACAGTGCTGCAAATTCATGTACTGATGTCTAAAATTTCATTGGAATTTCATGCTGATGTTTTACAGATGCTATCAAATACCTCTCTACAAGAAAAAGTATTCTAGATAAACAGGGGCTGCTTTCATATTGGGATTTTACCTTGCATGGAAGGTGGGAAGCACTCAGATTTAAGGATAATGTCCACATGATATTGTGCTCATTCCAAGAATGACCCAAGGCAAATTTCCTCTTTAATTCAGAGAAGAACCTATTTTTCTCTGGTTTAAAGGGGGAATGGCAGACTGTCTGTGGGCAGAACAGCCATCTGGGTGCTCTACTTATAGTCCCTACAGGCTATTCCACTTTCAGAACAGTGCAGGGCAGCTTCCCTCCATTTTCAGCCATTTTAAAGTGGGCTTTCCCCCACATTTCCCTTCTAAGCTGTGCTATAGTGTTACAGTGTGGCTTGGTCAGGAAATGGAAATTGAGGGGAACAGGGAGATTTCTGGGAGGCGGGGGGATACTGGTGAATCCTGTTGCCCCCGGGAGTTGGGGGGCAATGGCAACCATATGCAGAAGGGATGGCGGGATATGTACACTGCTTGCTACTGCTGCTTGCTATTGCTGTCGGTGGTGGCTCTGCATTTTTGCACTACCATCTTGAAGTGGACACTCTCAGAACAGAGCAAAGCATGAGAAACCTTACAGTGAAGGATTAAATAAATTACTAAAAATAATTTGTACAGTATTTTAACAAAGTCACGAACAACCTCTACTAGGGTTGCCAGGTCCCCTCCTCGCTTCAGCAGGGGAATTTGTGAGGTGTTCCAGGGGTGTGCAGGGATGTCCCCAAGCCCCCCCCAAGTGTGACCACCTTCCCAGCCACCCCTCTCCCTCTCCTCCTCCTCCTCCCAGATTTAAAGGGCTTCAGATGATCTGCGGGGACCACATGGCCCACCGTCAGCTGGAGGGTCCTTTAAATCTAACAGGAGGGAGGGAGAGTGGTCACGGGCTGCATAGTCAGCTCACAAAAAGACCCTTTAAAAAGGGTCGCATAAAGACTATGTGGCCCGCTGATCAGCTGAAGCCCTTTAAATCTGGGAGAAGGGGAGGGAGAGGGGTGACCAGGTGGGTGGTCACTCTTGGGGGCGGAGCTTGGGGGCAGGGCTTCCCCTGCCAGCCAGCTGGCCAGGAGTGGATTGGAGCCCCCAAAAGTGGGTGAACCCCTGTCCATACCTGGGGGCTGGCAACACTAACCTCTACATATTTTTTAATGTTTATCTTTTTGCATGCCTCTATTTAGTGTCTAGTAAATTGTTTCTGTACTTCAAAACCCATGTATAATTCTCAAAAATAGAATACCTAAAAGATAATGCACTTCATAAACTACAAAATAAATACATAGAAAAACAGCTACATTGCATTGTCCAGGAATACAGAAAAACACCTCAAAGGACTTCAAAAGACTTAAACAAAAAATTCCTTTTTAAATCTAGGAATGTTGTGTGTGAGAAATCTCCTCTGTCGTTTCATATCCACTCTGAAGCAGATTGTAATCCTATGTCTAATTCTGACCCTGCCCCCCCCCCGTGGATCAATAGACCCAGACAGCCCATATCAAGGGTCACCCAGAGAATGGGACCAAGTTCAGATAGGGGTTATTCTTCCGAAGCCCCTAGGTTTGTGGAAAAAGTGAAAACCCAAACAATGGAGTGGAGCTAAATCCCCTCTTAAAGAGGAACATTCTCTAAAACTGTGCAGACAATGTAATGGAGTGTCCCCTTCAGGGTGGCCAATGGGATGGCAGAGGAATAGGAGCTGCTGCCTAAGCCATATGAGCAGGAGGCCGGGGGAAAGAGAGAGAGAAAGCTGAGCTGCTGCATGAGTTAAGCAGCTGGGAGCAGGAGGAAGAGGAAGAGTCAGCTAGAGGCACTGCTGCATATGTTAGGCAGGCAGGAAGGTGGAAAGAGGGAAGAATTAGAGCTGCTGCTGCATGTGCCTGGAAGACAGGCAAATGTTTGGGGGGGGGGAGAAGGGGAGCTGGAGCTGCTCACCTGCTATGTGCACCAGGCACTTGTTGGAAATGGCTCTGCAGGCAGGTGAGCTGGTGGGTGGGCTGGCTTGCAAGTGACTGACCCAGTGAGAGAGGGGGTAAAACAGGATAGGAACCCCCTGTGAATCTCACAGGTAAATGCATATTTTCAGTTAGTTAAAAGGTCTAAAACTTAAGAATAAGCTTACATGGACAGGTATTTGTCATAAACATTTTCATCATCACTCAAAAATCATTGTCCCCCTTTTTGGCAACTGTTTCCAAAAGAATCACAACATTCAGCTGTTCAGATCTGTGAATCTCACAGGTAAATGCATATTTTCAGTTAGTTAAAAGGTCTAAAACTTAAGAATAAGCTTACATGGACAGGTATTTGTCATAAACATTTTCATCATCACTCAAAAATCATTGTCCCCCTTTTTGGCAACTGTTTCCAAAAGAATCACAACATTCAGCTGTTCAGAGGACATTCCATTCTGAAATGGCTTAGTTTGACCTCATGGGTGGTAACATGTAGCCAAATCTGACTTGCCCATGTGACTGATCTAGGAAACACTGCCTGATATAGGAAGCACTGCCTTACTGTCTCAGCAACACTATCACACAGCCGGATAGAACTGGATGACTAGTTGAAGTTATACTTTTTGAATACTGAGGGCTGGAGTACAATAGTATTGTTCAGGTATGTTAAAAAGAATTAAGAAACTAGGTTGTTGCTTCAATGTCAGTGAAAAATACTAGGGAGTTTGAAAGACATTGCACTGTTTTTTGGATATATTACACTGTTGCTATTACATTGTCTAATAATATAATCTAGTT
>NW_015171513.1:6508-12797 GCF_001447785.1 Gekko japonicus | reverse complement strand
CGGCACCTGGTTCAAATCCCTTTATTATATTTGCCCTGGCTGTTTGTACCCATTCCTAACAAAGGACTTGTTTGAGTATCTTTCCAAAGCTTTGAAATAAATTTTGCTTTTCTGAAATGTGGATTTATTCTCGATGCTTGGGGATCCAACAATTACTTACACTCTATTGAGTTCCGTTACTCTGGCTGATTTCGCACTAGAGCTGCCTCGATGTTGCGCCGCCGTTTGCCCCGATACTATTGGTCAATTTCACACCCGAAGCCACGGGGCTGCATTTGACCTGCGGCTTTGCCCGATTTCCTCTGCAGTTTCGTGATCCTAAAAAAACCAGGATCACAAAACTGCAGGGGAAATCGAGCGAAGCCGCGAGACAAAATGCAGCCCCACAGCTTCGGGTGTGAAACTGACCAATAGTATCGGGGCAAACGGTGGCGCAACATCGAGGCAGCTCTAGTGTGAAATCAGCCACTGTCTCTTCTTCTGTGAGGAAATGGGAGCAGACCAACCTAGTGGGTTGGATCCAACCAACCTCCAAGTAGTCTTCATTCAACCTAAGTTGCTCTTCCTTTGCTCGGTTAGGTGGTAGGATACGGGTGGGATCCATCCCATTGTCTCTAGCTGAGGGATGGGCCCTCTGCTAGAACAATGGTTACGTTGAACAAAAAATGGCTTTGTTTGATTCACCTCCTTTTCATAACCTTCTTAAGACAGTCCACTGCTGATAACGTCTTCTGCTGATTAATTCTCTTTGGGAAGTGATATCATATGAAATGCCAAACAGTCCAAATATTGAGCTACTAAACTCTGCAGTGTTATTACAAGGAACCTTTATGAGTTCCTGGACTTGTCTCAATATCTCAGGGAATGTCTTAGACAGAATTTATTTTTGTCTTGTAACTGCATTTTTATCTTTTGGAAACCAATAGTTCCCATAGGCTTATTTAATGGAGAAAGGGACTACTGGGAGTATTTTCACAGTGGAAAAATAAGACTGTGTTGAATAGAATAAAGCATTAAATTTTGAGAAACATGTTAAGCAAGAAAAATAAAGACAGAGAAAGCAGCAGAGCAGAAACCATGAAATCTTGGCCTATGGAGTTTTATAAAACATATTGGAATAGCATGATAATTAATACTGGGACAGAAGAAACAGCAAGGAATCAAGGAAGGGGCAAAAATGGATGCTGTTACTTGAAGAATCCATAATATCTGATGATTTTCTTGAATAATGATTCCCTTAGTGCAGCAGTGTGGTCATTTTAAATAGCTTCCCATGATTGTTGTCATATAGTAGTGACATGAAAAAGAACATTTTGGAGAAAAGAACCACATAATAAATTATGAGGGAGGCAAACTGTCTCTCTCTCACTCACTGTTATCTTCCCATAAACATTTCTCCACTTCAGTGTGCAATAACTTTTCTATCTGATCATTGTGACTGGGGCTATCACTATGTTCTTGTCAGAAAGTGATGTCTGGTGGGAGTCAGAGCTGTTAAAAAAGGAACACTAGTGTTTCTTTAAAGTTACCATTGAGACTCTAGTGCTCTCTCTCTCTCACACACACAATAATCCACTTTCAATCCACTTTCCAACTGGATTTTACTATGTGAACTGGCAAATCCAGTTGGAAAATGCACTGAAAGAGGATTATTTAGTGTGTGTGAAGGCAGCCAGAATCTAGATGCACTGCTCTTGGAATTTCTTGCTGTTTGAGGAAGTGAGTGACATGTTAATACCATGTTCCTAAATATGTAACCCCCAAAATAAGTCAGAGTGGTTGTTAGTTTAAAAATTATGTTCGGTTACTGGGTGTATAATCTTTAGGTACAAATGTCTTTTCCTGAAAATGATCATAATTTATGATCTGAAGCAGAGGTCATTTCGGGGGGATCGCGGGGGATTGCAGTCCCTTTACAACAGGCCGTTCTCGTTTTCCGCCGGTTCGGGTTCAGATTCTTCTGCAGATCCTCCATCAACCGGTTCCCCGCCGTCGGGTCCCTGCGCCGCTTGAAGTGCCTTGGAGAATCTCGGCTTCGCAAGCCCCTTCTTAGCCGGCGGGGTTGTCTTTGGTTTCGGTGTAGGGGGTCTGTCCTTTTGCTGGCGGGTTCCGCAATCGGTGGCCTTATGACATACTTCCGGTGATGTCAGGGGGTGTGGCCTTATGACACACTTCTGGTGATGTCAGGGGGTGTGGCATATGCTAATGAGTTATGCTAATGAGTTTCCCTAGCTCTTTTTCTACGAAACGACCCCTGATCTGAAGTATGTTTTGAATGCATGGATAGCTTTGCAACTTTCCCACCCCCCCAGCAGGGTCCATCTGCCTTTAACAGCTTCATGAAAAGCCTTCAACAGGTGAGGCTTCTCCTATCATAGGAATGCATTAATGGCAAAAGCTACAAATGTCTACCTATTACTGCTGTGGAAAACACACTATTCCTGTCAAAAAAGTGCCAGTTTTCCATGTTGAATATTTACTTGCTAAATTGATGAAGTGAGCTTTGACTCACAAAAGCTAATATACCTTGACATATTGATTGGTCGTCAAGGTGCCCCTGGCCTTGAATTTTGTTCCGTTTGATAAACTGCCATTGTCAAGATTGGTGTATAATATATTCACTCAAGATTGCAGAAAACAAAGTCGAGAAGACATATCTGTATCAGAGGTTACCTGACTATTTTGGTCCTCTGGGTACCAGCAGAGGAGAACAGAACTACATTTAATATTTCTCTTTATAAAAGCCAAATCATCACTCTTTGTAGTACATGCATTCACCTACACAACTGATGCTAATTTGATTCACACAACACAGTAACTGTTATCCATTTAATGTAAAATACTTTTGTTTAAAAATGTCAAGGTTGGAATTTAAGTTGTCCTTCAGACTGTATTGGTGGAGGAGCATCACACATTTATTAATTAAATTATTGCTTCTTTTATACCCCCTTCTCACCTTATATAGTTCTCCCTTACTCCATTTCCTCTTCATGACAATCCTGTGAGGTAGTTTAGGCTACAAGTATGTAATTGGCCCAAGGCCACCCAGCAGTTATTATAAAATACATTATTGGAAAAATAAAATATTTCCTAATTTCCATTTACATAACATGTAGTGTTTTTTAAAAAGTGGTTTATGTGTTGCTTATCTTTTTTGAAGGCTGTAATGTATTATTTTAAGGGGGTACTTTTATTTTTATTTTATTTGTCATTGAATATCCCACCCTCCCCGCAAGCAGGCTCAGGGCGGGTCACAACAGTTAAGATACAATATAATAATAAATACAGCTCATACAAAGTTAAATTTCATCCACAAATGCCTCCCACAAGTGCAGGGCATATGATGACTAAAACAAGGACCCATTTAATGGATGCCATAGTGAACTTTTAAAAAGGGCAGTGCACCCAGGCAGTGTAGGCAGGAGAGGCCAAAATCTTCAGGCATCCGTCACCTCAACCAAAGGCCTGGTGGAGCAGCTCTGTTTTACAGGCCCTGTAGAATTGCATTAAATCCCACAGGCCCTGACCTCGAGAGAGAGACTGTTCCACCAGGCCAGGGCATTTTCTGCCCTGGCCAAGGCTAAATGGTCTTTCAAGCTGGGGACCACCAGCAGATGCTGCTCTGCAGAGCACAGTGCTCTTCGGAACACATAGGGGGAGAGGTGGTCCTGCAGATATGTTGGTCCCAGGCTGCATAGGGCTTTGAAGGTTAATACCATAACCTTAAACCGGATCTGGTAATCAATTGGCAGCCAGTGCAATTGGTGTAGCACTGGCTGACTATGCGCCCACACAGACATCATGGTCAGTAGGTGTGCCACAGCATTTTGCACTAATTGGCAGATTCTGGGACAGGTTCAAGGACAGCCCTGCATAGAATGTGTTACAGTAATCTAACCTGAAAGTGACCTTTGCATGGATCACTGTAGCTAAGTCCCGGGAGGCTAGATAAGGAATCAGCTGCCCAACCAGCCAAATATGGTAAAAGGCCCATCTAGCAACTGTGGTGACCTGGTCCTCCATTGAAAGCGAGGCATCCAGGACCACCCCCAGGCTCTTCACCCTCAGCACTGGAAACAACGGCACCCCACCAAGGGTTGGGAGCCTGTTTCCCAGTCCAGCACAAATGTACAGTTTGTGTACACACTGTAGAGCACTGGTCATTGTAATGACCAGGTTGTGCATCAAAATATCTCATTCTCAACATAGCCCCATTTTACTTTTTTACTAGGTAGTACCTGGAGATTTCCCACTATTACACTTGATCTCCAGATGACCAAGATCAGTTCCCCTGGAGAAAATGGTTGCTTTGGAAGGTGGGCTATCTGGCATTATGATGAGGTCCTTTCCCTCCCAAACCCTGCCCTCCCCAGGTTCCACCCCCCCCCCAAATCTCAAGGTAATTCCCAACCCAGAGCTGGCAACCCTACTGATGAGCGCACTGGAATATGAAGAATGCTGGCATGGTTAAGAAAGGGAAGTAAGGAAAGGTTTGCTTAGGTGAGCTTGAATTTCTGCTCTTGTTTCTATCTCCTCTGCAGTATAAGCAGCTCAGTGAATAGGAAAATTGCTGGCTGGGGAGAACAAATGAAGTATGACAACAAGGATTCCCTGTCTTTATAGGTAACTAGCAGTGAAGCCTGTTGTGAAAGCAGTACAATGAGCTCTAGAAAGATGTGGTGTGTAATGAATGCATAGTGGAAGCAGGTTAAGTACGTATTAGGAGTATGTAATAGAAAGGCACAAATGTAGAAGTAAAGTCTCACATACCTTATGTTACACTATACCTGGTGTCCAAGGTCACACAATGTGGACCAGAAAATGCAGCACACAAGTCTCCATGGGGTCATTTCTATAGTTGGGCACCCTCTGTTGCTCCCTCTAAGCTGTGGAGTCTTGTGAGCAAAAATCCTGCTTCCCAACTAACCATCAACGTATAGTTATCTACCCCTCTGACTGCAGCTGACTTCTGCCCTCCCTCCTGGAGATCAGTTGTAATTCTAAGTGACTTCCACCCCTCATCTGGAGATTGGCAACAATGGTTCCCCAGGAGGGAATGGCTGATTTGGAGGGTGGAGTCTATGGCATTGTACTGAGGTCCCACCCCTCCTCAAACCTCACCCTCTCCAAGCTCCACCCCTCAAATCTCCAGGAATTTCCCAACCTGGAGTTGGCAACCCTAACTCCTTCCCAGCCAAGCATCAACCTGCCATTATCTGCCCCTCTGATTTCAGCTTTCCATCTCCTCCCCCCTCCCTCCTGGAGATTAGTTGTAATTCTGAGTGATCTCCAGCCCTCACCTGGAGGTTGGCAACAGTGGTTCCCCAGAAGGGAATGGCTGGTTGGGAGGGTGGAGTCTATGGCATTGTACCTGTCTGAGGCCCCATCCCTCCCCAAACCTCAACCTCTCCAGGTTCCATCCCTCAAATCTCTAGGAATTTCCTACCTGGAGTTGGCAACAATGGTTTTCCAGGAGGTGGTTTTCCAGGAGGAAAAGTAGTCTTTCTCTGCAATGGGGACCAAAGCAGATAACATCATTCTCCTCTCCCCCTTTTGACTTGCACAACAACCCTGTGAGGTAGGTTAGGCTGAAAGTCTGTGACTGGTCCAAAATCACCCACTCAGCTTCTACAACAAGAACCTGGAACTCAGAGACCCTGCTCTGAAGCACTGATGGCTATGCCTAGGGTAGCCAACCTCCAGGTGGAGCCTGAATATCACCAGGTATCACAACTGAACTCCAGACAACAGATCTCTCCCCCCCCCCGAAAAATAACTGCTTCGGAATGCTTATGGCATTCTGTTCACCTGTTCACCTCCCTTCCCCAAACCCTGGCCTCCATAGACTCTACCAGAAAATCTCCAGGAATCTCCCTACCTGGAGCTGGCAACCCTAGCCAGACTGGCCCCATTGAGTTCCTCACAAAGGCCTGTGAAGGGTTTCCTTCCTTTGTCTGAACCAAGCTTTGTTGTCCACTGTGGCGAAATGGGCTCCAGTTTACATCTCAGCTGTTCACCTTCCACCCTTGTCCTGTGGGCGTATCTCACTCCTTAAGTTCGCTGCTGCCACTCACTGAATTGTCACTGCCTTTTTAGAGGGACACTGAGACCCCTCTGGCTGAATCTCCCTATTTGGAGATGGAATCCCCAGTCTTTGGGGGATCCCTGGAAAGTTGGCAACCCAAGGGTCTGGCCTTTCCTTGCCTCCTTGGACTACCTCCTCCCTTTGTTATTGTGCAGGGCGGGGGAGACTATGTGGTCAGAGCACAACACAGATTATTAGCCCAAA
>NW_015171513.1:0-6372 GCF_001447785.1 Gekko japonicus | reverse complement strand
CCCTACACACCAGCCTCTGGCTCTGTGCTGCAGCCTCTCTCTCTCTCTGGCCCAAGAGAGCAGGGAAACTTCCATTCATTCCCCAGTCCAGCTGACTGTGGAGTGGCTAAATTTCTGATGCCTCCCAGGGTTCCCCCACATCTGTGGCTTGTGGCCTGGACAGCCTGGTCAGCACAGGCAGCAGGAGCCTTTCCTAACCTCCTGTAGGATGAACACTGCCTCCACCATGTATGGGCTGCAGTCTATATTGATGGCGTCCCACGCATTGGGACAGTCCCTCTTTTCCCGCTCTTTTTGGCCTTGGGGCAGCTGGGAATTGTAGTCCAGCAGATGAGGAAGCCCCATTCAACCCAGTGAGTGACAGGCCCCTCTCTGGAACTACAGCTCAATTAAACCTTATGACAGAACATTTTTGAAAAGTACGCAGACGGAGAGTGAGTTCAGCAAAGCGTACTTTATTCGATCAGGAACATGACGACTTTGGCCGGCTCGCAGGCCGGCTTATATCCCCCAAGAAACCACCACCCAAAACACACCCCTACTTCCCTATACACCGTAAGGATAAAACATAGTCCTTGCACTTTGTCCTTTAGGCATGTGGAAAGTTAAAAAAATCTGTTTGCCTTCAAAAGCCAAAGCAAATTTTAAATGCCCATATAAAAGGGACATGTGCTTACTAAAATTATATCATGTCATTGACTGCTTTTAATGAGATAATTTTATTTTTATATATACAGAGTATAGGTAAATCTGGAGCCTGAAGGACACATTGCAAACCATACATGGGAACAGGGGTCATTTTGAAGAAAAAGAGGTGCAGGAGCTCATTAGCATAACTCATTAGCATAACTTATTTGAATATGCCACACCCCATGATATCACCGGAAGTATGTCAGAAGGCAAAACCCACTGCTCAGGCTCCAATAGGACTGTTTTGGATTGCTAGCTATTGGGGGGGGGGAATGAGCAGATCTGTCCTCACAGAGGGAGAGCTTATACCTGAATAAAACTTGGTCTTAAAGGTGCCACTGGACTATTTTGGATCAGGGGGCTGGGGGAAGCTCTGCAACTTACCTGGCTGCTCCTTGCTCTGACTGAGGGCTGCTGGGAGCACGGGGTGGGGCTTGTTGCATGTGCCCGCCCCCTGGGCTCTTTACTGCCGGAGCTCCACTCCTGTGCGCTCCTGCAAGAAATGACCCCTGCATGGGAATATAAACTACCTTTGTAATTATGGTTTTAATGCATACAAATTCTGCAGAAAACATAAAACCCCAGAGATCTGCCTTCTTGTACTCTGGGAAGCTCCATACACACTGATGGTGTTGTATAAATAATAAATAAATAATCACGACATATGCCATTATAATAGACTTCAGCAAGATAATTTTATAGGATTCTTGAAAGACATTCTGATCAAAGATATAAAAGAAAAATAGATGTTTAGGTGTTCAACAGCTGTTATGCAATGAGTTTTACTTCCTTTGCAATGTCTTCTAAGATTATTTGCCATATTTACTTTCCTGATTTAATTTTCAAATAGCCCAGTATGAGAAAATACATTCTATTTGCCTTTTCAGCATTATAAACTAGATTAATCTGCTTGTAACATTTAAAGGAAAACTAAATCATACATAAAAAACAAAGTAATTGTGAAGCATCAAAGAGTTGCTCAATTAAATACACCACAATTAAGTTTATGGCACTTGAGAATGGTAAAAACGGTAAGTGATTTTCTTTGTGTTTTAATTTATTTTGAAACATTTGTGAAGAAATCTGATACTGGTGTAGCTGGACGAAGCGAATGATGCCATCTAGAGACTGTATGTCCTGACATATATAGCCCAGGCTAGCGCAAGCTCATTAGATCTTGGAAGCTAAGCAGGATCGGCCTTGGCTAGTATTTGTATGGGAGCTCCAAGGAATACTAGGGTCATGATGCAGACACCACTGCATTATTTGATTAAATCAGTTGGGCCTTAGTTCAGTTGTCTGGTCAGGAGAAAGGTAGGTTTGTAGGTAATTGTGTTTGGAGGTATCACAGCAGTAGGAAATTAAAACAAAGGCAATAAAGATGCCCTTTCCACATCACGGTGAAGGGTAGTTTCTGTTTATTAACTTGTAAATTAACTCACATTTAACATTTCAAAATACATCTATTATGAGGACATAATTTAATTAATTCATTTATTCAATTGATTAAAACGCAAGGGAAATTATTTAGTCAGCAGGCCACTATAAGGTAAGCCCAACCACAATGTTTTTGATGTTTGATTTACAAATAATCTATATTTATTTTATTAATTCTGTGTGATTTCATGATGCAATTATTTTATTCAGAAGTTCATTATGAATACCTAAAACCTAAAAGTCACATTCACACTCAGTTATATCCTATAGCATCTTGAGAGTGCACTTCTAGGGAAAGTTATGCCCTTCTAAGTCTATTGACTTCAATGGATTTAGGAAGGTGTAACTATCCTCAGGATTGCACTGTAACTCATGTTAGTTATGGAGGGTATTTATGAACTTGTGACCAGTTCCATGTATGCTCAGATTTATGATCACCCCTTGTGCAGAAGCCTAGGTTTTTGAAGACTTGTATATACAAGTTGGCCTGTACTTGAAACACATGCTACATCTTTCAGTATACTGGGATGTATATGAGCAGCTGCTATAAGAAGATTGTACAAAGTCAAATCGCAGTTGGAAAAAAGTTACATGAATAAACTGTCTGTTGAGGGTGTGAATTGTGCAATTACTGCAATAAATCGATTGATTTTGGACAGAAATCTGCAAAATAAATAAGCATGACATCTTTATATCTCATAGTAGTTATACCCCCAGCCTCCGAATAGCCCTTGGAGTCTGACATTCTGAAATACTTTCACCACTGGTGAAATACTGAACATCCAGCATATGTCAATCCATTGTGCCCTGGAGAACATTTTATACATTAAAGTTGTCTCAATATTAGGATTTTTTTTTAAAACTACCAAGTCAAAAGTAAAACTACTTCAACTCAAGAGGCAGTCCTTCACAACACACTTTTAAGTCCAACAATAATTACTGAGCACATTGTATATTAGAATTTAAAATACAGAAACATGTCTCATTTTAGCAAAGTGAATGTATTCCATTGTTTGTTTTACACAAGATTTAATATATTGACATCAATATCCACAGTAATATGTGTATATTTCATAGACTTAATATTGCAAACACATACTTAAATTACTACATCAAATCGAAATCAAATCAGGGTGTTTTACATAAAAAGAAGGAATAAAACAGAAATTACTGAACAATCAATATCTTAAAGAGAGAGAAGCTAATAAAAGGAGTTTATTAAACTGTATTTATGAATGGGTATAATGCTATTAATCTGAGGTTTACTTGTTTAGGCTCTCTCTCTCTCTCTCTCTCTCTCTCTCTCACTCACACACACACACACACACACACACACACAAACAAACACACAGTTAAATTGGCAAATTGTATGTAACAACCATCATTTATTATGTTCCTCTGCCCTCTGTAGGTCACTAAAAGAAAATATATGCACTTATTTTGATCATTTCACACATTGGAAAAGGTTTGTTTTTTTTTTTTAAAAAAAACCAGAAACAAACCCTGCATTGCACTAAACTTTAATTCTTTCTCAATTTTGGCACCTCTCTAGGTGCTTGTCATGTTAAAAGATCAAAGGTACTTCCAGAAATGGAAAATGTAACATATTTTTTTGCTTTCCCTAAAGCTTCAGGTTTTGTTTTTATTAAGTGATACACACATACAATGTTGTCTTAAGCCAAGTCAAACCATTGGTTTATTTATCTCAGTAATGGGTATCATGGTGCCACTCTCTGTCCTAGTGCCACCCTCTGTCCCTGATTTTGGAGAAATGAGGCAAGCCACTTCAAGGCTATCCCACGAGCTTCTACATTAGCAAGGTAGTGAGTCAACAAGTCATAGTTGACCATGTCGAATGCTATTGTCAGATCAATCAATAACAGCAGTGTTAACCCGCCTCGATCCAGCTGCCTACGAAGAAATGAGCTGAAACTAGCAGAATACAGTTGAAATTAGCAGAATAATTATTATGGGCATGAGAAAGATTAAATTTGTACAAATTTATAAGCAAAAATATAGAGAGAAGTTTTTTAAATGGCAGGGGAGGACATAAAAATGTTGTGAGGTGGAGTTCTGCGCATGCGTCAACAGAGATATCTAAACCAGGAACGATTTGATGTTCGCAAAACAGGTGCTCAAATTGAACTTACCTTGTCCAAAATACCTCCTTGATCTTGTCAAGCACCCCATCTAATCAACTCAATAATTAGCTTGCAATTCAAAATGCACAGCTTTTCAAGTAGTTTTTCATCTGCATCCAGCATGGTGACTGCAGAAGTAACTCTTGCTGGTGCATATTTACAACATTGTTTCAGTTACATGGGTCATCGTTTAAAATGAGCTATGTTGGAATATTTGTGCTGCTTCTGTGCCTGCACAGAACTGGTGGCATTCATGGTACTGATCAGAGGTCATTTCGGGTGGGAACGCAGTTCCCCTGGGAGTAATAACTAACATGGAAACACATTTTAGAGGTGATATTGAAGAGCTTCATAGTAAAGTGGAACATTTAACAGAGGAAATTAAAGCAGTCCAGTCGAGGGTAAGTTGCTTCCCCCCCGCCTCTCCCCACCCCTGCCTGCCTGGGGCCAGGGAGGGCCTTCGCGGGGCTTCCTCGCACTCCCGCTGGCCTTGCAGGTCCACCGCCGGGCCCCTGATGTCAGGGGGTGTGGCATATGCTAATGAGTTATGCTAATGAGTTCCCCTAGCTCTTTTTCTACGAAATGACCCCTGGTACTGATGCATGCTCAAAACCTTCTAGATGCAACTACAGTTGCAAAGCAATAATCTGATGTGATTAATAAATTAATCCACCCCCAAAAAAGGGGAGAAAAACCTAAACCAACAAAGCACAAACCTCCAAAGGAAGTTTAGAAAACTTATTGAGGGCCAAAAGTTAAAAACATAAGTATGTATACAAAAGAGTGTTTATTACAAAGACATATAAACATCTAGTAGGGCCCCAAATAAAGCCTCATAAAATGGTCAAAGTTACAAATACACACAAAAAAAGACACTCTTACATATTGATGGCACATTGTCCCTGACAAGGCAATTTAACTTGCCCTCTTAGGACTTAAACTGGAACGTACATATTAGTTCCAGTATATACAACTACTTCTGACACAAGGCCAGATATATTTGTGGCCCCAAATAGAAACTTTTTGGTGTGTCATTCAATTCCATATTGGAAGTAAGTATATTTGGGTACAGTAAAATATATTAAATACTGGATAGAATTTTCTATTGAATTATTAAATATTAATCTAAAACATTTTTTATCTTTCTGTACAGCATTCCAATTTTGGTCCTATTTTATTCACTGTTAATTGCCTTACATGTGTTACCGGCAGTGTTCCCGCTAAGCTGAGTTAGAGTGAGCTAGCTCACAGTTTTTTAGCCTCCAGCTCACACATTTTTGTTTCAGCTCAGGAAGGATGGCTCCAGAGCAAACTAATGTATGCAGTAGCCAAATTGCTCGCTCACAACTTTAATGCCAGTAGCTCACAAAGTAGAATTTTTGCTCACAAGAGTTCACAGCTTAGAGGGAACATTGGTTACAGGGACTCTGTTACTTTTTGTATTTTGCACTATTTGACCTCTGAAGAAGGCTCATGTGAGCTGAAACACGTCAGGTCATATACTGTCATTAATAAATTTACATTAGATTTCAGAAGCAAGGCAAGATAGTAAGATAGGCAGAAACAGTAAAGAGACTAGCCATGTACCTTCTTCTTCCTCCTCAAACAAGATCCAGACAACATCAAAAGAATGCCTTTTTTCATAAGTTAAGTTTTTTTCTATCATGTGCAAATGAGATGTCGGAAAGGGATAGCTATAGGAAAATCCAAAAGCAACAAGCCAGCTAGGCAAAATGGTTAGGCTAGAATAAAGACAAGCTATGCATCTGATCCATCCCCAAGGCAAGACCAAAACCCATTTTTCATAAGTCCCTAATATATATGGACAGATATATAGATATTTTGAAGGATGAGGGATGAAGGACAGCTATGAAGAAAGAGTATGTGCAAATATCTGCAACTGGATCAAATGCTTCCATGAGTGAAATTTCAGTCAATCAGGTAACATAAGGTAGTCAGTCATGAGGCTCCACATCTGAAACAGGAGTGCAACACATCCTTTTATTTCACTGGGGTTTTGGCATATATGGTGATCTCTTACTCTTCCTTCACTCACACACAGGAATTTCCCTTGGTTTCTTATTTCTTGCTGAGCAGCCCCTAT
>NW_015171512.1:1268805-1271009 GCF_001447785.1 Gekko japonicus | reverse complement strand
ACTTCCAGAGCAAAGGCCTTGAAATTACAATCCTTTATGCAAACAAAAATGCAAGTATATTACTGGTATTATTCAGTAATACAAAAAGCTAATACGAATATTAGTTTGGATTTGTCTAGACAGAAAATTAGGGGCAATAATTAATTTCCAGATGGCTAGACATTTGCAAGATATATTTAAAAATTCAGAGACCTATGACCTTAGCACAGGGAGAATGAACAGGTAAATATTAATACCATCTCAGTGACTGATTAACTCTTGAAGTACAGTTAAAGTCCTAGATGCTGAAAAACTCTTCAGTAGCAATTTAATCTATTATTTAGACCTGGACTAAAACAGTGTGCTGCTTTTTTTCCTCCTTTGAAAGGAATAAATGGTCAATTAAATTGCATTAGCTTCATCCACAGCAGATACCCCCACCGGCCCACTGACAGTAATTGACACTCTTCCAAATACTTATTCTCTAGCCTGAGCTAAAAAAGCAACACAGTAGAATAATTAATCTATATTTATCTAGAGCATATAATTATTAACTTTTTGTTTAACCGCTAATTACTGCAATTTCTTCACCTACTGTGATAAATTTGGCACTGTAGTGCTCCCCCTCCCCAGCGTTGCACTGCACTATTCTCAGCATAAGCGGATGTCAGATAAACCAGAATCTTTGAGAATGTTCATCATGATGCTATTTCTTAACAGTATAAAAACTTTCGAGTTTGCTCACTTCTTGAAAGGACAACCCCCCCCCCAAAAAAAATACTTAAGTAGCCACGTATTTCAATATGCCTTTTGTAAAGACCAACCAAAATAATGCAAAACAATGTGCAAGCTTTCAAGTTCTTGAAAACTGTTCCTCAGACTGGGTGTTTGAAAGGGAGGGAAAGGAGGCCGCACTTCAGGTGTCCTGAAGGAAAGGTTTCTTGTTGAATCCTGTGTAGGATGCCAGGCAGATTAGGTGGTATTGGATGGAGCTGGTTTCAAGTTTCACTTTGCACCTTCTGGGAAGAAGTAAAATGGCAGCATCCAGTTGCAAATATAAAAACCAGTGGCTAATCATGTATGAAACAGAACACCAGGGGGAACCCACAGGACCTTTGAAAGAGAGAAATTTCTGAAATGAAAATGGAATGGGAGGGATGTGGTCATTCCAAGCCAAAACTGAGGAAACTCAGAAGAAGGAGGAAGCTCTTTGAAAGGCAATAGCAGCAGGCAGACCAACAGAAGTATAATAGGTGAGACCTGATGCTTCTGAGGCCCACAGTGATTATGGACTTGACTGACTGGGTGACATAGATTTGGAAGCAGCAAGGCAGCCAGGAGCTGCAAGAGGAATGAGAGTGAAAAGTATGCAGACGGAGAGTGATTTCAGCAAAGCGTACTTTATTCGATCAGGAACAAGACGGCTTTGGCCAGCTCGCAGGCTGGTTTATATTCCCCTGAGAAACCGCCACCCAAAACACACCCCTCCTTCCCTATAGGTTATTTACAGTGACCGTGAGTCCCATAGGCTCTCGGCCGGGAACCTAGCCCCCTGATTGGAGCGGGCTAGGATCCGCATAGTCCATTGTCTCTTGGAGCGAAGCTCTGAATTTGCCTCTGGACTTGCCTGGACTTGTCTGGACTGGATACATTACACCCCTCCCCCCTTGGTCCGCAATTCACCCACAGACAAAGTCCTTCAGGTGGGCTGGTAACTTCCTGGTGCGGGTAGAGCGGCGAGGTTCAGGGACTGCTGCGGCTTTTACCCCAGGAGCCCTCATAGGCAAGCTGGCCGGGAGAGGTGCCGGGGCAGTGGTGTCGGCATCCCCGGTGCCTCCAGAAGAGGTGTCTCAGGTTCAACCAAGGGTAGAGGCCGGGGGTCGGCCACTGGGAGTTGGGCCTGGGTTGAGGTCTCTGGAACCTCGGCCATGTCTGAGTCCTCGGGGTCCAATGGCATCGTCTGGCGGCGTAGCTGGTTGATGTGCCGGTGTAGAACTTGGCCGTTCTCACAAGAGACCTCATACGATCTGGGGCCCTTAACTTGTATGACTCGTGCCGAGATCCAGGTCGGCCCCCTGGCGTAGTTCCGTGCATACACAGGATCTTCCAGGAAGAAACCCCTGGCTGACTCGTGCGTCTCCGTGCCCGGTGCCTCTGTCGATGCCCGGTCGGGGTGCAGACGATCCAACCGGGTTGCCAGGCGGCGGCCCAGAAGTAGCTCTGCC
>NW_015171512.1:1268201-1268376 GCF_001447785.1 Gekko japonicus | reverse complement strand
AGGCCCATTCCGGGGCTCGGAGAGGCTCGGGCCGGGACGCTTGGCAGGGGTTGCACCACTTCACCACATCCTCTATGTCCCGGTCCAACCCTGGCCACCAGACATAGCTCTGGGCCAAGGCTTTCATGCTCACCACCCCGGGGTGCGTTTCGTGAATGGCGGTGAGGACCTGCTC
>NW_015171512.1:1257824-1265255 GCF_001447785.1 Gekko japonicus | reverse complement strand
TGGCCGCTCATCTGAGCCCGGCAAGAACTCAGAGGCTGGCTCGTCTGGCCCTTGGACCCGCGCAAAAAAGTCCATGCACTTGGCAAACTTTGTGGGCTTTGGTGAAAGGTGGTCGGTCAGCGCCTTCACCAGCATGGGGTAGGGTTCCTCCTTGGTCTGCTTAGGAGCTATGAGGTCCTTGAGTAGCAAGACTGTGTCCATACCGCACGACCGAAGGAGATGGGCTTTTTTCTTCCCCTGGTCCACAATGTCGTGGCAGTCGAAGTAGTTCTCCAGGATCTCGAGCCAGGTCTCCCATTGTGTGGGACGGGAGATATCGAAGGCAGCGATGCTTTCCTGGGTGGTTGCCATCTTACTGCTACACGTGGAGTGACGGCGGGAACGGCGGGAATCAGCGAGCATAGGGGAGGAGCGGCGCGGTGCTGTCTCATAGTCAGCGATGCGGTGCTCGGAGTTGGGGAACGGTGCGATGAGCGGTGCCTTTGATGGAGGGCCCGATGCCGGCGGCGGAGGCAATTTCAGCGAGGCGACTCCAGCGTTGTCCCGGAATGTGGTCTCTGTTCAGAAGGAGCAGTGTGGTGCTGCTCTCGGGGTCAGCAGCGCGATGCTCAGAGCTCGGGAGCGGTGCGGTGAGTGGCGCTTCTCGAAGATGCTTGATGCTGGCGGAGGTGGCAAATTTGGCGCGGCGGCTCACGGCGATGTCCAGAACATTTGCTCTGTTCCGAGGGAGATGAATCTCACATTCGTCGCCAGTGAAAAGTACGCAGACAGAGAGTGATTTCAGCAAAGCGTGCTTTATTCGATCAGGAACAAGACGACTTTGGCCGGCTCGCAGGCTGGCTTATATCCCCCGAGAAACCGCCATCCAAAACACACCCCTACTTCCCTATAGGTTATTTACAGTGGCCGAGAGTCCCATAGGCTCTTGGCCGAGAACCTAGACCCCTGATTGGAGCGGGCTAGGATCCGCATAGTCCATTGTCTCTTGGAGCGAAGCTCTGTATTTGTCTCTGGACTTGTCTGGACTGGATACATTACAAAGAGATAGTCATTAGGCTGTGGAAATACAGAATTAGCAGTGGGAGGATTATGTGCACGTTGTGGAAGGAGAAATGACACAGGCTCAGGGAGGAAAGTTTCTGCAGTAAATAAAGACTTTTGCCTTCATCTCTTAGACAGGGGGAATTTTATATCCTTGGCATAAAAGAAAGGAGAATTACATCATTATCAAAACTTGTACAATAGAGGATACTTTCACGATAAATAACAGACCTTGCCTTTTCACCGTGACATTTTCCCCCTCAGGGTTTCAAGGCAAGCTATAAATCAGACCAATACATTTTCATCTCAGATAATGAGTAATAATTTGTGGCTGTTTTCCATCCTTCGGTACTTTGCAATGGAACTAAGCTCGCCCTGGATGAAACAGCAAGATCCTTCCCTCAGATATGCAGTCTTCTGGCAGCGCTCACTTTTTACAGGGGGAACTGGATCAAGGACAATGAGAATTTCTTTCTTTCTTATACCTTGAACTAGATAAGCTCATATTACATTTTGTAGGAGAAGGGGCTGAATTGATTTGGAAGAGCTGGAGTATTTCGAAAATGGAACTGTATAACCCTTCCTTGCTTGTCTTCAGGGACAAAAGTTTTGAAATCAAAAAATCCTGGGTTAGAATTAGGAAAAAAATCACATAGCACAACTGCACGTATACTGTCTTGTCCTTATAAATAATGTCATTAACTGAAACTTCATTTACATCATGCCTTTCTCTGCAGTGGGGACCATCCATTTTATCTTCACAACAGCCCCGTGAGGTAGGTTAGGAGTATGTGACTGGGTCAAGGTTATCCAGCAAGCCTTCATGGCAGAGTGGGGATTTGAACCTGAGTCTCCCAGATCCCAATCCAACACGCTTAACTACTACACTGCACTGTTTCTTGGTGTTACATGAAAAAGGTTTTTTTTTAATTACTGTGCATATTTGTAAGCAAATGTGAGATGACAACCCCCCCCCTTTCTTGGTGGCACATCCTGGAAATATTTAAGTCTTCCTTTTGGGTGTCAGGTTCCTTCCCAGGTGGATTCAGACTCAGGAAGAGACTCTTCAGAGGATGAATTGGAAGAGCTAGGGACCTCACTGGAGAAAGACCAAGAAGCTCAACTACTACCTACCATCACTGGACTAGACCCAGAGCCCCTGGACTCCAAGGCCTTGTTCTTGAAGCTTCAGTTCAAGAAAAAGGTGCCAAAGAGAGCCAGCATGGTGTAGTGGTGAAGAGAGGCAAACTCTAATCTGAAGAGCCAGGTTGGATTCCCCACTCCTCCCCATGAAGCCTGCTGGGTAACCTTTGGCCAGTTACAATTCTCTCAGAACTCTCTTAGCCCCACCTACCTCGCAAAATTCCAGTTGTGGGGAGAGGAAGTGAAAGCAATTGTAAACTGATTTGAGACTCCTTAAATTAGAGAAAAGCAGGGTATAAAAACCTTCTCTGCTTCTTCTTTTTCCAGTTACCAGCTCCCAGGGCAGCTGCCCTACTACCTTGCGGGTCTAGACCCCAGACCACCAGACTTTCTACTTTTCTCATGGACTTCAGCGAAAGATGGGGGGAGGGTTAACCACCCAGTGCTCCTCATCACATCTCTACCAGGTTAGACTTGCCAACTCCTTGGAGAAAAAAAAAATCCTGGGTTTTTATAAGATGTTTAATGGGATGTTCTTTATCAGGTAATACTGTTTACCTTCATGCTGTGAAAAGTGTCAGCTGCCTATTTCTGCACATTGAACCTCTACTGAAGGGACAGGGCATTTTTCTCCAGACCTGCTGGCAATCCCTATTATTCCTCTCCACACATTGATGATGCTGGAGGGGTGGATGGGAGCTGCCACAGCACTGACAGCAGCTGTGGTGGGTGAGAAGCTGCAGCAGGCCCATAGCCACAGTGGCGCAAAAAGGGGTGGTGCCCCATCAATCATTTGTCATGCCCCTCCAATCAGCAATACAGTTTGGCATGAAATCTGCCACTCATCTTTCAGGTGTCAATTTTCTTAATGAAAAAGGAAGGAGTTGAGATAAAAAGTCTGAATCCTGTCATAAATCTCCCAAGGGTGAATTCTCTATGAAATTGGCTAGAATAGAATTAGCAGTTAGCAGCAGGGCTGAAGAGTCCTGATTTTAAAAACCTGCAGGGGTGTTGGGTGGCACCCTTAGAAGCCTTGAATTAGTGATTTACAGAAAAAAGAAGGTTGAATTTACAGTGTCAGGTTTCAGTAACTGGAAGAAGGCTCTCACAGCTCTTTAATTCTGCAAACTTTGTAAAACAGTTGCTTGGGAGGGCATTTTTATAAAGCTTATACAGAACAGGACTGCAGTCTATGCCACAGTGTACGCTATATATTATTGATTGGTTGTATGTTTTATCATGCTCTTGCAGCATTGTTTTCATTTTTTGTAATTCCATTTTCTGCATTGCTTGGCATGGCATGTTTGATACTTTTTTCGCATTTTTGTAATCTTTGTACATCTACTTCTATTGCATTGTTTATTAGATCTCTCGTGCTGTTTGATTACAATGTTCTATACCATGTAATTCACTTTGAGTCTCAAGTAGAAAATTGGTAAATAACTAATAAGGTATAAATAATAAATAATTAATGAGTACAGTAATAGATAAATAATGAGTACAATAAGTCTTGGTAAATAAATAAACCACTGTACTCATTTACCCCTTCAATAATTTTTTTTCTGGCTACGGGCCTGAGCTGCAGTGGGCCTGGTGGTGAAGCTGGAAGCCACACTGGGCCCACTGGCATTGTCAGCAGTGGTGGTGGTGGCCATGGGTGTCATGGCAGCCCTGGGGTGCGGGGCCACATCAGCCCTAGAGAGAGTAGTACATTTAAGAGCCAGTTTGGTGTGGTTAAGTGTGCAGACTCTAATCTGGGAGAACCGGGTTTGATTCCCCACTCCTCCACTTGCACCTGGCTGGATGACCTTGGGAAAGCCATAATTCTGGCACAGCTGTTCTTGAAAAAGAGCAGTTTCTGTCAGAGTTCTCTCAGCCCCACCTACCTCACAGGGTGTCTGTTGTGGGGAGGGGAAGGGAAAGGAGTTTGTAAGCCACTCTGAGACACCTTTCGGTAGTGAAGTGTGGGGTATAAATCCAATCTCTTCTTCTCTTCTTCTAAGAGAAGGAGCGGGATCCCCCTGCAAGTATCACAGATCACCACTTATACATTCCAATAGTGAGGTCAACCAAATCTGAGGATTTTTAAATCTGATGACTGGAGCTGTGAATGGACAAGACAGATCTTTCTACAAACCTGGAAAATGCTCCAAGTTTACAGAAAAATCTGAAACCTTAAAAAAAAGCATTGAGATTAAAAACCTGAGCCATGCGAGCTGAGGCAACTGGCCAGAGGTAGAGAGAGACCTGGGTGTGGTGCAAACCCTTCCCTTCCTCTCTTCTGAGGCATCACCCTATCTAAAGGCAATGCTGGAGGGCACTACAGCTTCAGACTCTGATGAGCTTCTGATGGACATGGGAGTTGCCAAAAGAATGGAAAGGGGAAATAATGTGGCAAGGGGGTTAGAGGGGAAAGAGATGTTGCCCCCCCAAGCCCCTTAGGGTTCTCTACCATGCAAGCACGCCTGGACCAATTGCTGGCACCACACAACTGTGCCATAGTTATCCTAGGTAGTTATTCGAGGTTGTGGGGGAGGACGAAGCTAAAGACAGAGGGTCAGCTAAAAGTCGGTTAGCTTTTTTGTGGGGAGGACAGAAGGAAGCAGGAAAAGGGGAGAAGCTATGGGGGTCTCAGGGGAGGGATGGAAAGAGGAAATAGTAAAGGGTAAGAGATGCCCCCCGCAAGTCCTTGTGGGTCCCCAATTGTATATTCTAATAGCGAAACTGTGGTCCTATCTGAAGATATCTAAATATGCAAACTGTGTCCATACTAGGGTTGCTAGGTTCCTACCTTTTTCTGGCAGGGGGGGAGAAGCTCCTGTTCTGGGATCTTCGTGCATGTGCACCACGATGACGTCCCCTGGAAGTTATGTCATCACGCTAGGCACATTGCCGGGGGATGCTCTAGTATTCAACTGGAAATTCTATGATACTATAGAGTTTTCAGGTCAAATGCTAGAGTGTCCCCCCCAGCGACGTGCCCGGTGTGATGACATGACATCGGCCAGATCCAGGCACTTTGGGGGCAGGGTTCCCCGGGCCAGCTGAATCCGGGCCAGAGGATCAGGGGGCCCTAAAGCAGGCAAACCCCTGCCCCCCCCAGGGGCAGCCCTAGGCCATACAGAAAGAAAACAGATACTTCTGCAAATTTGGGAGACCCTCCAGATTTGCAGGGGGGGAAATGAAACTAAAAAATTACATTGGAGGGTTAATCCCCCCCAAACAAAAGTGTTGTCTAAGCAAGTGTAGGCAGTGCTCGTTCCTCCTCCTTCTCACTCAGTGGTCCTGTTGGGGGGAAGGAAGCCTAGCCGGGCTTGAGCAGCAGTGATGTGGGGGAGGTTCAGCTGAGCTGTGTTGGGCTCGCTGCTGAGCACAGCAGTTGTTGGAGTGGGAGGGAAGCCCACCATAAACCATGCTTGGGATCAGGGCTGAGAGTGGTGATGGTGGAGGGAGTGAAAGAAGCCATATTGGGTCCTGTATCACTGGTGAGGTTGGGTGTGTGTGACTGGGAGCTGCAGCAGACAGCAGTGGGGGAAGAAGAAGGCTGAGAGATGGAAGAGATCCCCCTCCGGCACAAGTATTATTTTGGGTCCCAGTTGTCATTTATTATTTTTATTATGGCTAAGGGCCTCAAAAGTTGGAAGTAGCCTACAACTCTCTGGATCTCCGAGTGGGAGCGTGTGCTGAGAAAAAAATTCATTATAATTTCAGATCCAAGATTTGGAAGAAAACCTTTACTATGACTGCTGAGTTTTGGTTAGAACATTATCGATTCAGGATTCAAATCTGTATGTTGTCGGGTTTTTTTGTAGGGGAAGGGGGCCCATAATATCATGACCATTATTTTCAATGGGGAGCCAATTCCAGGGTGCAGGGCGTTTTTAAAGATAACAGCACCAAATTCACAAAGAACAGTCCTCCATGAAATCTAAAGAGCCCCTAAATTTCAAGCAGAATGAACAAACAAGTTTGATCTTACCCGCCCCTGAAGTAGGCACCTCTCAGTGCTGGTGCAGCTCTCTCCACTGAGTCCAATGAAGAGAAAATGGCCCTGGCCTGACAGAAAAGTGCAAGCCACTGGCATTTTTTTTTTTAAAGTCCTGTATGCATTCATTTTTTAATGTAATCTTACAGGGACTGACACTTTTAAAAAAGTTACCTTCACTGAAAACTCTGCATTTGCCATCCTTCCTTGTTGTGAGCTGTTGTTTCCCTGCAATCTTTGAAAAAGATCAAATGTTTCAAATAAAGCATGTGTGTATGTGTGTGATTGTTAGCCAAAAGGCCGAGAAGCGATGAAAAAAAAAGATCAAATGTTTCAAATAGAACATGTGTGTATGTGAGTGATTGCTTGTCATGAATCAGTGATCCAATTGCTGAGAGACACATATCTTCACGCTGGGCATCCTTTCTAGGGGTGCTTTGATTAGTACTATTAATAATTAAGGAATTCCTGGAGAAGGAGGAGGAGGCGGTGGTGGTGATAGAGGAGGCATTGAAGGGCTGGGGCATGGGAGTCTGAAGGGAAAGTTACATTAAATGTTTGTTTATGAATTTTGTTCAGAGTCACATATCAGCTCCAACAATCTCACTTTAAAAGCCAGAGAAGCTGATGTTTCTGATGAGGGGTGGCACAGGTGGAGGATGAGTTTTTGCTTCCCCACAGCCTTTTCCCTGATCCTAAAGACCCCCCCCCGGGAAATAGTAATATTATTTTACTAGAAATAAAGCCCATTGTGGAAATAAATACAACGAGCTCTAGGAAGAGGCTCTGGGAGACTGCCAAGGCCTTGGGCACTCAGCCCAATCAGTAAACAAGTATAAAGCCAACAGTCATGATAGTCTGACCCACAAATCAAACAGTCATTAAGACTTATAAAGAATGCTATCTATGTATTGCAATCTGAAGCACTACAACATGATAAACAAATCATAAGAAAATCCTTGAACCAAGGTACATAACCAACGTCGTCTCCAGATTATATAACAACGTTTCAAAAAATGGATCTTCTTCAGGAGATATTATAATGGTGCAAAAGCTCTCTGTTTCATAAGTGCTATACAACGAGTCTTAAGAAATATTAAATTCAGATAGGACGCTGATCTCAGTTAACATTCAGGCTCAAAATATGCTGCTATGTTTCTAATGGATCCCGGGTGTCTCTGAATGTTAACTGAGATCCCTGGCCATCCTACTTGCAGAGGAAACAAGGGCTCTGCTCCCCAACAAAGGAGGGAGGGAAGGAG
>NW_015171512.1:1243203-1257814 GCF_001447785.1 Gekko japonicus | reverse complement strand
AGACCGTGCGCTCTCCCTTTTTTCCCCCTGGGGGGCGGGGGGGGGGGGGGACACACAGGAGGGCTGTTTTTCAATGACATGACATCAAAATTGCATGCGAGCTGGTGCAGTCTGTCCACTAAAGACAATCCAAGTTTCAAGCAAATTAGTCCAATACGTCTAGTTCTATGGGTCTTTGAACAAGGTACCCCCAGGCATCCTACCTGAAGAGAAATCAAGGTCCCCACCCCCACAAAGGCAGGAGGGAAGGAGAGGGAGTCAGTCAGACTTGCAGCTCTGCTATGCTTTACAACCTAGCTTGTGCCAGCCTAGAATTGCCTTCCCTAGGTCACTGCCAATATGCTGCAAGCTCTGGCAGGGCCATCCCCCGCCATCCAGTATGTTGAGGCCTTAGGGTTCCCAAATCGGCCCGGGGGGCGGGGAATCCCCCGCTTTGATGGCCCGATTTTTGACAGGATGAAAATCAGCGTGCGACGTCACTTCTGGGTGACGTGCACGCCCAGGACACCGGCCGGGAGCCCCCCGCTCCCGGCCAAAAAGAATTTGGCAACCCTATGAGGCCTTCAGTTGGATGGCTTCACACAATGAGATGGCCAGATGGGACCTTTTTCAGCCCTGGCCCCCACTTAGTGAAACTCTCTGCTGGAGAACATCCATGCCCTGCAGGATCTATTACCTTTCCACAGGGCTTGTAAGGCAGAGATGTTCCTCCAGGATGTTCCTTTGGTTGAGGACAGCGATGGGATAGCAACTAATCTGGCACTCTAATACTTCCCAGTTCCTCTCACCTCCCCCCTTCGGAGGCTATGGGAAAGCTAAGTTTCCCCCCAATTTTTTTTTTTTTGCCATCTCGGACTGTCTTTATATATTGATTGTTCAGTATTTTATTATGGTTTTAATTTAGTCTAAATTATCTATTGTTTTTATCTTGCTGTAAACCTCCCTGAGCCCTGCCTGCAGGGAGGGGCAGTCTCAATGTCTAAATTAATAATAATGAATAATAATAAATTTTGAATGACAAGCTCTGGCTCCTCATCGTGGGCCTGCACACCAAGGCAAGGCATGAGCCTGCCCAGGGTAGGCCCATCTTCAGGCGGGATTCACTCCGGCAGGTATGCTGGGAGTAAAACCAGGTTAAATTTTAAAATTACTGTGTAAGTACCAATTTTTTTTTTAGTATCTATCTTTAAATATTGACAATAATGCTAATAGTGAACGAAATGTGTAATTTATACAAAATAGATTAATGTGCAATTTTATATACTAATAATTCTCATAGAAAGATAACAGAGATTAGTTCTATGCAGTATCTAACTCCAATAATAGAAAATACTGACACAGTATCAAAACATGTACAAAACTCCAATAATAGAAAATACTGTCATAAAGAATGCTGACACCATGTGGAGAAACAGAATGAATTCCAACAACAGTCTTGCTAATGGCTCCACAAAATATAAATCCGTTATAAAGGTAAAGGTAAAGGTTCCCTTGCTCGAAAGACAGTCGAGTCCGACTCTAGGGTTGCGGTGCTCATCTCCGTTTCAAAGCCGAAGAGCCAGCGCTGTCCGAAGACGTTTCCGTGGTCATGTGGCCGGCATGACTAAACACCAAGGCACACGGAACGCTGTTACCTTCCCACTGAAGTGGTACCTATTTATCTACTTGCAGTTTATTGCTTTTGAACTGCTAGGTTGGCAGGAGCTGGAACTAGAGACGGGAGCTCACTCCGACATGCGGCAACTCTGGTCTCGAACTGCTGAACTACTGACCTTCCGCAGCCTGCAGTTCAGCGTCTTAACCACTTGAGCCACCACAGCTCGAAATCAGTAATAACCTGTAGAGCTAACAGAAATCTTGCCATGTGTAACCTGTGTGCAAACAACCATCTGTCTTCTTGACAAGTATCCTAGGTAGGTGATCATTAGGTTCTTCCTCAGAATGATATAAAGCCATGCAATAAACTTGACTCCAGAGTCATAGTTAATAACAACCCTTGACTGCATGAGGAGGCAAAATGGTGAGGGCTGGGGGGGGGGATCCAGGTGGCTTTACCTGCCTGCTCCTCCCCTGTATAGTCGGGAGCCTCACTTCCACCGGGCCTCTGATCACTGTGGCTTTCCCACCTACCCTCCCTGCAATTTGGATGTCAAGGGATATGTTTGTTTGTTGGTTGGTGTGTTTTCCTTCATTACTGTCACAGCTTTGGGCAGGTTGGGCATGGGACGGATCCTTTTGCTTAGGGAGGTGGTGTCTGCATGCCGGCATCCTGCGGTTCTGGAACTCCCTTAAGGGGTCTGGGGATAGAGCCAGCTTTCGCGGCATGCCCACCTCAGAGGCTGTTGGAGGGACTCTCACCACCAGGTGGCAAAGGGGCCACACAGTGGCTGGCAGCCTCACAGCTCCCCGGGGAGGGGGGGGCTGACACTTCTTGGCAGCACCCCAACTGGTGGGCTAAGGGCCCTGGGTTATTGGGCAGCAGGCGGGCTGCCCAATTCAGGATCCATCCATATGTTGCACCAAATGCTCCTATGGTATAATCAATAAATCTGTGGCCATTTTTATTCAAGGTGTTGTCGTCAGTTCCTCACCTCTTGGCAGCACCCCAACTGGTGGGCTAAGGGCCCTGGGTTATTGGGCAGCAGGCGGGCTGCCCAATTCAGGATCCATCCATATGTTGCACCAAATGCTCCTATGGTATAATCAATAAATCTGTGGCCATTTTTTTTTCAAGGTGTTGTTGTCAGTTCCTCCCCTGTGCCCCCCCCCCCCAAATGCCATTGGCGTCCACAATTAGAAAGTGAATTTCTTTCCTTGCATTCTTGGCTCTCATCAGTGTGCAACATTTGAAAACTAAAAAAGATTTATAACCATATGAATGCCTAAACACAACATATGGTAGATCTGCTAAGTTTCTGTAACAAAATCAATATTGTCATCATTTGTGAATCACTTAGTATTCAAAACACTGGTTTCATTCCAGGTCCTAAGAAAGTGAATGTGTATGATAGACCAAATCAATGCTTTGACACTGCTTCATTCTGATTTGGATGTTGCCACTGAATTCAAGATGACATAACCATATGTTTACTAGAGGCACACCAGATTCCAATGCTAATTCTGAACTCACAAGGTTAAGATATTTCTTCCAAAATACTTGTTTGACTGTGTAATTGTTCCGCAGTAACTGGTTATATTAAATATGTTATTCTATGGTAGTGCTAATTTCACTTTTCACTAATGGATCCTGGAATTCAGCCCAGTATTTTAAAGTAACAAGCTTCACCCAGAAAAAAATATGTGGTAGAACTATGGGAAGAAGCACTTGTGCACAATTGGATGAATCTAGAGAAATCTGCTTTGGAGACATTTATGGATATTGAACTTGGATCCCATGATCATGTCAGTAGCAAGAATGATAAAAGAGTATCTTCCATGCCTTCCCCTCCACACAGGAGTTCGCCCCCACAAAAAAAACAGGGGACCTAGTAAACAAAATGGTGCACCATGTTGAGGTGGGCCTGCAGTGGGAACAGGCAACGAAGTAAAGTCTTCTTTCCCTGCTCCTACAGTAGGGCAACAAAACTTCAGCAAACTTTCTGCACTCATCCAAGAGTGGCAGGGCAGCCCAATTTCCCCTCCTCACTGCAGTTGCTTGTGCTGCAGTGTGTTTCATTTGTATGGGTCCCCACCAGGTACTGGAGTGTTATCTGCTGCGGGGAGGGGGGAGGGTGGGGGATATCCTCTTGCATGTACTTTCATTCATGTAACTATAGGGTCCAATTCATGAGCAGTTATGTGTGTAGTGGCATCAAAGTGTGTAGTGCTTTACAGAACGACAAGCTAAATGAGAGCTGCCTGTCACAAGCAGCTTACAACTGAGCATCATTACAAGTGCATGAGAAAGAGAGGAAGGAAACAGAAGGAAGATGTTTGACTTAGTTGCATATTCTTTGGCTTTCTTTCAGTAGAGGATGCAGGCCCGTAGCCAGGATTTTTAAATTTGGGGGGCCTTTTAAAAAGTGGGAAGGCACTGAAATTCACACACAAGCCCCCACACAAGCAGCCCCTGCTTCTCCCCCAAAGCATTTAAAGGCCCCTTTAAATGCTCTGGGGGAGAAGCGGGGCTGTGTGCCTGTGCTCCAAGCTGTGAATTCATGGTTTGGAACACAGGCATGTGCTAGGGCACCCTCCCCTCTCCCATTTAAAGCAAGTTGCAAAGGAGACATACAGAGAGCTGCCAGGGGGAGAAAGGGCAGCACAAGGCTGGCAGTGGTGAGTGTGAGAAATAAGTCGGGGGGCCCTGGCAGAAAGTTGGGGGGCTGGCCCCCAAAATGCCCCACTGTAGCTACGGGCCTGTGAGGAGGAGGAGGAGGAGGAGATTGAATTTATACCCCGCCCTTCACTTGGAGTCTCAGAATGGCTTACAATCTCTTTTCCCTCCCCTGCCCCACAACATACTATGTGAGGTAGGTATGGCCAAGAAAGCTCTTTTGAGAACTGCTCTTGAGAGAAGAGCTCTGAAAGAACTTGTGACTGACCCAAGGTCACACCAGCAGCTGCATGTGGAGGAGTGGGGAATCAAACCTGGTTCTTCCAGATTAGAGTTCTTCTAATACACTTCTAACCATTACACCAAACTGCCTCTCTTTTAAGACATCTTAACAGAGGTGGGTTTTGAGGTAAAATTAAAAACAGGAGGAAGAGAGTGGCATCAGATATGTGGTATGTGAGGGAGTTCCAGGCTCAAGGGGCAGTAAGGGAGAAAGGACGGATTTGCTTTAGAGAACAAAAGAAGAGCAGGTGTGTGAGGCTGGTGTATTTGGAAGAATAAAGGTCATGGCCAGGGCTATGTGGGGGGATGGCAGTGGACAGCCTTCAGAATAAAGAGAAAGAACTTCGCCTGACAGGAGATTGGGCAGGATGCCACAGCATATAAGGAGGGCTCAGAATGAAAGAGGTGGATTATGTTGGCAGCAGAGTTCTGAAGACAGGAGGTGAAGAGTCTGAGGAGGGAATATGGACAGTGAAAGAGGAGAAAGTTTGTTTAGTCAAGGCTGCACATGACCCTCTGGTCATGAACCGCAGTTTTATGGCTGCTGAGAAGGGGGACAAAATTCTGTGGGCCCAGAGAGCCACACCAGTCATATACAATGTATGGGTTTGGTCTAAGTAGTGTGAGAAGGACTCAGTGTGAATACTTGCCTGGGGCCCCATGGTGGCCGTACACAGCACTGCACCATTTTCACTGAGGGGCAGAGAGGAAGGCCCACAGTTTTGCAATGCTTTAGAGGAAGAAGTGGAATGGTATGATGCAGTACTGAATATGGGAAGCAAAGGAAAGTGAAGAACAAAAGCAGTACTAGAACTATAAGGCAAAATATATTGAAGTCCCACCATGACCTTTCCTTCAGTTTACTTGAATGTACCTCTTTGTGATACAAATCCAGCTATTCACTAGTGCCATTAGAGCAAGTTTTATTCCTTTGTAGCAAACATATTATTTTTTTTGCCAGGCTTGCTCTTGAAGCACATAGGTAATTTTACCTGATTGTTCTGCAAAAGTACACTGTGTTTTGTAAGGGAGCATTCACAAATGTGCTCAGAGTATATTTGTCACATATATTTGTATATTATTTCCATATATACACTGTTCCCCCCCACACACTATTTGTTTTAAAAAGTGACAGATTTACAGCTCATAAGGACATGCAACATACTGTGCTTAGTGAAAGAGTTTGCTGAAGTGAAATATACTGGGTTCAGACGCGTTGAGTGATCAGCTCATAGTTTATTAGTGATTTCAACCAAACTAAAAGACAACTCTAGTAGGACCGGAACCCTGCTTAAATGTGTGCAAAACACCACACCCAACACACACACACTCCCCGTGATAGGCTATTTACATGATAACTCCCGTTCAATAGGTCCCTTTCAGGATCCTAGCAGTCTATTGTTTAGGTGTTCAAGCTAGGTCAGTTCTCTGGTGCACTTTGAGCTTAATACATAACATGAAGCCTCTGCTTGCAACTGATTTTGTATACAATAGAAATGTTTGCTGCCATTTTGGGTTTGTTAGTAAATTCCCTTCTTGATGCTTCCACTAAAATAGTCTGGCACACTCTTCTAACACAAATGTAAGTGAATGTCAGAATGTAAGTGAAATGAGCCACGTGGTTAGACCTCTTTGCATTATTGAATGTTAAGACATTTGTTTCTGGTCACTGAATTGCCCCAGAACTGTTATAAAGAATCACTCACCCACTAGGAAAGATTTTACAGAATGAAACTTCAACATATACCCAACAATCTAACAATTTTCATAAATAACACACTTTGCAAACGGCTTCCCGATTATTTCATTTTATAGAGCATTTATTCGGCTCGAAATGACTCCCTTCAAATCGCTTTTTTGTGGTTAAGACTGAACACATATGGGGGGAAAATTAACTATAATAATCACTATTCTTTTTACCATTAATGCAATTGCAGGCAAGTGCTATTTAATCTTTGTGCTTTGGCTGCCACCTTGTGGCTATGATTAATACTCTTGTTTGGAGACTGATTCTTAAATGAAGCTGGGAATACTTCCCACGATAGGACTTACTTAACCATTTTCAAGGTGGTAAGTTGCAGTTGCGGTGTCTTTAGCCTCTGCTATACTGCCATACTTTTTTAAAAAAAACACACAAACCACCACATTTTCCTGGCCCAGGTTACATTTTACTTTCAGTTTCACCCATCCCTGAGGCTCAGGCTAATTGCATAGCTGAGTACCATACTGATGGCACATCCCTACCATACCATGAAGGCAGCATATAAACCAAGTCTATGGAAAACAAATATCTGTCTTATCACACCTTACCAGTGTACTGATGTGATCAGAATTAAATGTCTGTAGATCATGGCCAACCTAAGATTTATCATGGGAGTGTATGAGACCATGGGCAACCGCACAATAGGAACACACGAAGGGGCCATTAGTATGGACCAACTCTTCTGCTTGGGGGTGGAGTAGACACTGGCAATTCTGCACAATTCAGTAGTCAGAGGTCCATCAATGGGCCCACATTCCCCCATAACATCATATGGGAGCCAACAAGTTTTTGAATGAAGCCCATGAGAGAACACAGATAAATTTAACCATTTCTCGGAAGTGACTTATCATTCCACACCTATGATTCATCAGAAAGTCCTTGAGATATGTGATGGTAGCCGAAGGTTAATTTACAGTCCCAGTATGATGAAATGATTCATAGGCTCACACACGTCTTCTCTCCCACACACCTTGTAAAGAATCTCATCTGCAAGAGCAGCATGCACTTTATGCAAAGCTCTCTTTTTTGGCCATCAAGTCACCGCTGACTTGTTGTGACCCTGCTGGATTTTCAAGTCAAGAGATGTTCTGAGGTGGTTTGCCATTGCTGTGTAGCAACCCTGGACTTCCTTGGTTGTCTCCCTCAAAATAGTAATCAGGACCAGTGTTCCCTCTAAGCTGAGTTAGTGTGAGCTAGCTCATAGTTTTTTAGCCTCTGGCTCACACATTTTTGTCTTAGCTCAGAAAGGATGGCTCCAGAACAAATTAATTTATGCAGTAGCCAAATCGCTTGCTCACAACTTTAATGCCAGTAACTCACAAAGTAGAATTTTGGCTCACAAGACTCCACAGCTTAGAGGGAACATTGATCAGGACTGACCCTGTTTAGGTTCCAAGATCTAATGCAGTTGGGCTGGATAGGTCAGGGTGTGTAGGCTTTAGCCTACAGACCACAAAACGGTTAGATTTCCGCAAGAGAGGCATTTACATCTCTGAATGTAGGTACAACATTCTAGGTTTTATACATTCATGGCTTTATACATTATTGAGCACTCTGAACGGCACCTGAATCTTAGCCAATTTTGAGAATCTTTCTTCCCCAGCAGGTCCTGTGGTGGCGGAATGCTTTTAGTGCTCTCCAGAAAGATAAGGGGCTTGGGGGGGGGGGTAAGCCTATAGGAATTCTTTGGGCCACAATTTCCTCAGGTACTCTGGGAGTTTTGCCTCTCCTAAACTTTTAGGAATGGCACTCCGGAGATATGGTGCTGGAGAGGTTATGAAACAAAGTGGTCTGTGTCAAGGGAGAGACTACCACATTTCTTAACAGCATGATGCTGGGTTCTGCACTTAGCTGAAATTCCTTATGCTGTTTAAAATTCCTTATTTTGCAAATCCACTATAAAGATGTAGGCCAGTTAACTCCCTATCTGTCTCCCATCCATTCCGGGAATGGTGGGTCAGGTTTTTTTCTTTAGCAAGAGGTGGGGTTTCCTTCCTCTAATCTGAGGGGGTCAAGATAGAGTGGCAATGGTTTGCCATTTTGCATGCTGTGTGTACCATAGCAGGGCACTAGTTGGACTGTGGCCACCCCTCTTTTTTTACATGGCTTTGGCTGGCTTTAGAATGCCTCCCGCTCTGCAAGTTGGTAAACCATGGCTGCAGTCACACTGGAGGCTTGGAGCAATCTGGCTGTGACTCTATTTGTGGTGGTTTAAATAGTTGCAGGAAGTTTTGATCAAACATTCCACCCTGAACCGGCTTAGTTAGTAGTGGGTTCTTTTGCTTTATCTCTGACTCCTTTTTGACAGATCCACAATCACTCTGCCAAGTACTCCAGCTCTTCTCAGCCTCCTTCCATTCACCTCTCTTCTGTGGAATACTTTTTTTTTGAGGGGGTAAAGTGCAGATTTACATGAGAGTAGTCTCATTGACTTCAGTGCATTTAGAAGAAGAAGAGATTGGATTTATACCCCGCCCTTCACTCAGAGTCTCAGAGTGGCTTACAATCTCCTCTCCTTTCCCCTCCCCACAACAGACACCCTGTGAGGTAGGTGGGGCTGAGAGAGCTCTTTCAAGAACTGCCCTTTCAAGGACAGCTCTGACAGAACTATGGCTTGCCCAAGGTCTTCCAGCAGCTGCAAGTAGAGGAGTGGGGAATCAAACCCAGTTCTCCTCGACTAGAGTCTGCGCACTTAACCACTACACCAAACGGGTTCTTGTGTCAGTCATGCGGTGCTCTCAGACTCTGACATAGACATAGGAGAGAGGGTTTTTTTGGGGGGGATTTGTCACTCAAAAACAACTCCCCCCAGGACTCCCAATCCAGAATGACTATTTGGCTGTGGTGACTGACAATGCCGGGGGGCAATTATGTGCTTATGCAAACATCTCTACCTGATCAAAAAAGAGAGAAAGAGAGAGATGGAAATGGAAGGGAAGGTTCAAACTTCCCAAATGGCCTGACTTTGCAAGAGGGGAGTTCAACCCACCGGAAACACTAAGTGGAAGTGCTGGCATCCCTAAATACCGGGCTTTCCCTGGTGCCTGATTACTCCACTTCCACAGTGAGACAAAGCGGGGTGCCAACGACTGGGGCACAGAAGGCAGATGTTGTGATCATACTCTTTAAATCCACAAAGGTAACCCAACTATATCAGTGTGAACTGCTCATGTGACCGCAGCCCATGATTGGTCACCCAATGGCACTAAGAAGATGAGTGTGGTCACTGTAGCAATATGGGAAAACTGATTATGTTGTAGTTCCACTGTCTGTTTCTCCTCAGGGCCAGAGCAGAATGAGGGAAGACCAAGACTGAGGAAACTCTGTAAAATAGTTATTAACATAAAGTTTATTCAAAGACTGAGAGTGTTTTAATATCAAGATAGAAACAACACACTTTGAAACACGGTGGCAGTGGTGAGACTGAATCCTAGACAGAAGACCAGCAACAATCAATGAGTTCATAGGGTTTCCAACTCCGGGTTGGGAAATTACTGGAGCTTTGGTGTTAGAGCTGAGGAATGGTAGGGTTTGGGGAGGGGAGGGACCTCAGCTGGGTGTAATGCCACATGATCCATGCTCTGAAGCAGCCATTTTCTCCAGGGGAGCTGACCTTTGTTCTCTGGAGAGCAATTGTAATAGTGGGAGATCTCCAGGCCCCACCTAGAGACTGGCAATCCTTGGCATTGCAACCCTAGGCATGGAAGACCTGGAAAGAGGAGTTCAATTTGTATGTGGACATTGCAATGGTGGATTAAATGGAGGCTGTGAAAGTGAAACTGTTTTCATACTTAATTGGAGAAAAAGGGAGGGAAATAAACGAGGCATTGTGTGCAAATATTCCCCAAGCACAGCATGATCTGACTACAGTATTGGCCTGTTTTGATGTCCATTGCAGCCCCAGAAAGAATGAAGCAGTAGAAAGGTACATTTTTTAACCTGGATTCAAGCATTTATAAGTATTGCACAACTTTGAAAAAGGTAGCAGTCAGATACAACTGTGGATATCTTAAAGACTCACTGATAAGAGACAGTATGGTATGTGGAATTCAGGACACATGATTGTGAGAGAGTTTGTTGATGAAACATGATATGTCCTTTGCAGAAGACAAATATGTAGAGCTGCTAAGTTGGCTAAAGACAGGACTAGAACCTTGAAGGGACAGCTAATGGAGCCAGTCCATAAAGTCCAACACAGAGAGAGGGAGCGATCCAGGCTTGCCAAGTCCCCCCGGGAGGCGAGGAAACCCCCGCCTGAGAGGCCCGTTACCTGCCGCTGGTGGATCGGGCCCCGGGGGGAACCCCACCCCCAAAGCACGCGACGTGCCCGGCGTCAGCATGTCACCCGGATGTGATGCAGTCACGTCGGATGCATTGGGGGCGGGGCCACGCTCATCCGAGGGAAAACTCTATGGTTTTCCCTCAGATGATTGTGGCCCCACCCCCGGCGTGCCCAACATGGTTGCATCACTTCCGGGTGACGTGGTTGCAGTGCACGCATGCTTCCTGCGCACACACGGACTCCTGCAGCGGCGCTGGAGTCCCCTGCTGTACATACAGCGAAGACTTGGCAACCCTAGAGCGATCAAACATAAGAACACCAGTGAACACCACTGAGTAATGAAAATACTGTGGGGGTAAACCCCCAAGACAAAAAGAGAAATGCCCAGCTTATGTGGGGAAAGCCATAGATGTGACAAATCAATCCATTTTGCATCCCAATTTCATTCCAGTCAGAACAAACCCAGATCTAGGGTGCATATGGTGAATATGGAGAGTAATCATGAATATGAAGATATGTTCTTGGAAGCAGATCAAGTGATAAATGTGGCATAAGCAAAGCACTAGAAACACTTGTATGCAGTCATGGTACAGAGTACCACAATAGATTTTGGTGCTAGTTGCAATGTTATCTGGAGGCACCTAGTGAATCCCAGCATTCCCCTGGAAGAAACCAACCATCTGTAAACTATGTATAATCATACTATATTGAATCATACTATATTAATGTGGGGTGCCTCAGGGGGCGGTGCTGTCCTTGATGCTGTTTAACATCTATATAAGCCCCCTTGTCCAGATTTCCTGGAGGTATGGGCTTGGGTGTCATGAGTATGCCAATGACACCCAGCTCTATCTGATGCTTGGTGGCCAGTCGAACTCCAGCCCAGAAGATCTTCATCGTGCGTTGCAAGCTGTGGCTGGTTGGCTCAGACTGAGTCGGCTGAAACTAAACCCAGCGAAGATGAAGGTCCTGGGCCTGAGTTGGGTCAGTTCGGGGTTGGGGCTCCCTCTCCCGACCTTCGATGGGGTGCCTTTGGTGCCAGCGTTCGAGGTTAGGAGTTTGGGAGTGCTCCTGGCCTCCTCGTTAACTAAGGAGGCCCAGGTGGCAGCCACTGCCAAGTCGGCCTTCTACCATCTTCGGCTGGCCTGGCAGTTGGTTCCCTTCCTCGACTGTGATGACCTGGCCACAGTGATCCATGTGATGGTCACCTCGAGGTTAGACTACTGTAACACTCTCTACATGGGTCTGCCTTTGTAGCAAATCCGGAAGCTGCAGCTAGTGCAGAATGCTGCAGCCAGGCTTTTGATGGGTCTCCCTAGGTGAAAGCACATCTGGTCTGTGCTGAAAGCACTGTGCTGCACTGCCTGCCAATAGTGTACTGGATTTGCTTCAAAGTGCTGGTTCTTACCTTTAAAGCCCTATATGGCCAGGGTCTGACATATCTAAGGGACCACCTTTCCCAATATGTTTCCCCAAGGGCACTACAGTCGGGGACGCAACATCTATGGTGATTCCAGGCCCCAAAGATGCCAGGTATGCTGCTACCAGGGCCAGGGCTTTTTCGGTGGTGGCTCCTACCTGGTGGAACGCACTCCCAGAGGAGATCTGGGCCCTGCGGGACCTTGCGCAGTTCCGCAGGGCCTGCAAGATGGAGCTCTTCCACCAGGCTTTTGAGTAGGAGCCGCCACTACTTCTACCACTACCTCCACCACCACCACCAACTGAGTTGGGTAACAGCGGGGGGTGAGATGGCCCTGTGTTAAATGAACTACAGCGCTGCGTGGATCTGATACCATTGAACTGGGACTGCTATTCCCAGGAATCCATCTTGTTACTGAAGACTTTCCTGAAACATCTTGAGCACTTTGTATTGTTGTAATTGATTGATTGTTTTATCTTGTTTTTAATTGTTTTAACTATTGGCATATATGCCCTATCTGTGAGCCACCCAGAGCCCGCTTGCGGGGAGGGAAGGCTATAAATCTAATAATAAATACATAATTTTTTAAAAAGCCAGGGGGAAAATGTAAACTCAAAATTACTAACCCAGAACAGGCAAGAAATACAGGCTGGGGTTTGTAGTTGTACAGGATCAGACAACAATTCCACTGTTAGGTAGTACAGCATGACATTGCAGAGAGAACCTGGGCAAAAGTAGGTGTGGATTGTTCAGCTGAGCAGACAAGGAATATCTGATTATTGCAGCTTACTTTTTAAATTTTGGGGAAGAGAACTATTTACCAAATATTTCAGCAAGAACAGTTTATATGCAAGATAAAAGTACACTTTACATGCTACGAGCTACCAGATACAGTCTGTTCCAACAATGCAGTCCAGTTTGTAGGGAAGGAATTCCAGAAATTCAGTAAGGAGTGGGATTTTGATCACATTACATCATTGCCTGCATATCCTCAAAGTAATGGAAAAGCTGAGCCAGCCATAAAAACAATGAAGAAACAATTTTAAAAAGGAAAATCTGCAGGGGCAGACCCAGTGCTGGTTTCAGGTTTTTGTGGGCCCTAGGCAACAGGTATAAGTGGGACCCCTTTAATAACTGATACAATGTAAGCCTGAGATGGTGTCATTGATGTTTTTAGGTCCAGTGATCGTGTTGTCTGGGTTATGTGGCAGCAAAATTGGCATCTGGGTTTATTGCAAGCTCTGGTACTAGAGTCTCTGTTCAAATTAGATGTTGTATTATTGTGGGTAAGGAGTTTTTTGAGATCAGGATTTTGAGATTGTATATGCCTGTCCTGGCATGGGCTTGGCCCCACCCGGACTGACAACTGACATCAGCAAGCTGCACTACCCTATGCAGCAGCAGCTGTCCCAGGCCAAAGGCTGCTGGATCATCTGATGGGGGAGTGGGCACAAGGCTGCATGTGTGGCAGAGGCTCCAGGCCACCAAGCAATGAATATAACCGGAGACCACTGGCACCGCCCCCCACAAGGTGGCAGCTGCCTATGGCTGCAAGCAAAGCAGAGAGGTGATTGACCTCACCTTGGAACCCCGAGTCAGCAAGAATGTGGCTGTGGTGGCTACCAACTTACCAGTCAGGCTGCCACTGAAGTGAAGGGATTCTGCTAGACTTCTGCAGACAAGGTTGTTTTGCCATGGTGAAGCCACAGTCGGAGTGGCTCCACCCACTTGCTCTCCCAAGCAGCCTCCTATTTCCTCCCTCACTCCAGTTCAAGGGTGTAGACTTTCCAATATCCGGGGGGGGGGGGGCTGGGGCTGGGGCAGAGACATCCCAGGCCATTGTCCCTATCTATGGAGGGGGAGCCATGTGGGATTTAGGGAGGGGCCCCTGGGAGTAGCAGAGGTGTTCTGGGACTGGAATGACCCAAACACTCTCATTTTTGGCAGAATGACACCCCTCCCCTCCTCCACCTGGCTGTTGTGCATCCTACATGAAGCAGGGTGATTCAGCAGATGCAAGCCAATGCCAGTGGTCTGCATCTACCAACTCAAACAGCAGAACCAGAGCTTGCAGGTTCAGCAATGGAGCTAGGGGTGCCAGCCTCCAGGTGGGACCTGGTGGGACCCCTGGAATTACAGCTCATTTTCAGACTACAAAGATTAGTTTCCCTGAAGAAAATGGATGTTCTGGAGGGTGGACTCTATGGCATTATACCCCCCTGAGATCCCAGATCCCAGTCCTCCCCAGGCTCCATCCCCAAATCTCCAGGAGTTTCCCAACCTGTTTCAGGCCACCCCAGTGGTGGACAGGGGGAACCTGGCAACCCTAACTAGGGATGTTTTAACAAGGGAGGGAGGGAGAGGAGAGGTGGAAGAAAGCAAATAGATGGGGAGAGAGGAAGGAAGGAGAGGAATGGCGGGGAAAGCAAATAGATGGGGAGACAGAAAATAAAGAAAGGAGAGAGAAAGGGAGGAGAGAGATAAAAAAGCAAATAGATGGGGAGGGAGGAAGGAAGGAGAGAAATGGAAAGAAAGCAAATAGATGGAGAAGGAAGGAAGGAAGGAAGGAAGGAAGGAAGGAAGGAAGGAAGG
>NW_015171512.1:1242822-1242966 GCF_001447785.1 Gekko japonicus | reverse complement strand
ATAAAGTCAACTGGCGAAGCTCGAAAGCGCAACTGCAGCAGCCAGCAAGGACTAGTTGAGAAAGGGAAGCTGGCTGTGATTCACCAGTGGAGCAAGGGAGGCCTGACCGAAGGGACGGATGGAGCACCTAGGTCCCTGGCTGGC
>NW_015171512.1:1237875-1241892 GCF_001447785.1 Gekko japonicus | reverse complement strand
CCAAAGCCATGTGCAGCCTCCAAGCTCCAGCTGAACTGAGGGCTGCTGGGAGTTGGGGGAGTGGGGCTTAGCTTCCAGGAAACAAGCCCCTGCCCTGCCTGACTTCCCTCCCAGTCCCAACCCATCCGACAGAAAGTGGAGGAAACCCCCCCTCCACTTTCAACATGGGGGGGCGTGCCATGTGGGGGATGTGCAAGGCTCTGGTTGCCTCCAGGGGAGGCTCAGCATCACCTGGAAAAGTTCAGGAAGGGCTCCAGCTCCCCAGCCCCCCCGAAGTTGATGCCTATGCTCCAGTTGCTCATGGGCCATCTTTCAACATGGGGGGGCGTGCCATGTGGGGGATGTGCAAGGCTCTGGTTGCCTCCAGGGGAGGCTCAGCATCGCCTGGAAAAGTTCAGGAAGGGCTCCAGCTCCCCAGCCCCCCCAAAGTTGATGCCTATGCGCCAGTTGCTCATGGGCCAGATAAGAGCCCTGGACAGGACTGTTCTGGCCCCTGGGCCTTATGTTTGACACCCCTGCTCTAACTACTGTACATACCTGCCCTCTGTCATGGAATCTTGCTGAGTAACCTTGGGCCAGTCACACACTCTCAGCCTAACCTGCCGTGACAGACAGTGAATGCTGTAACCTGGTCTGAGAACCTTGAGTGACTGGGGATTGAAATGAAATAGTTCAGTTGGGAGTGTCAGTAGCGACAGCTAAGAAATGAGAGTTGCTTTGTAAGGAAGGCTAAGGGATCAAGAAAGATCCCCATTGACACACAAGGGAAATAGCTCCTGGAAAAGGGTGTGATCCCTATCCAGTGTGAAGGAGAGTATCAAGAAGGATAATGAGTTAGGGGAGGGGGAAGCTTAGCCCATCCCTAACAAGTCTGAGGGAAATAGTTCCTAAAAGACAGGGGTGATCCCTAGCCTGTGACTAAGGAAGGAAACTGGAACTTGTGTAAATGTTCCAGTCTTCATCAACTTAAGTGTCTGGTAGACCAAGAAACGTATACTAGTTTATGTAAGAAAAACTGCCAAGAAAAATCTCTCCTCAAGTTTTAAAGACCTGTCTGAATAACAGAGTTACTTGTTTGTGACAATCCGGCCCCACCCGACAGACGGCCAATGGCTGTGCAGCCGGGGGCCACCTTTGCTGCCCCTGCAGGAGCAGGAGCAGGTGCAATGCTAATCGCAGCATCTGGGCCCTTGGGGGGGGGAGTCGGCAAGTTTAATGGTCGGCTCTGCTCCTGCCTTCTCCAGTTGCCACCTTTTCTTTGGCCCACCCTCCCACCCTGATTGCTGTATAGGCTTTGGCTGGTCACCTGCTGGCAGGGGCTGGGTAGGAATTTTTGATCCCCGACTGATTGGCTGGGGTCAGGGATGCTTTTTTGCCTACCTTGTACAGTCAGTCAGTGGGCTGTGGAATTGGCATAGGGTGGTGCTGTGTTAGGTGGGATGAGGGGTTGTGAGTGATATGTGGCTAGGGAAGCACCAATTAACAACCACAGTGTGGGGTCTAGGAGTCTGGCCTGATTAGCCTTTGGGTTATGTGACCTGGGGTTCCGAGGGCAAACTGCCTTGGGTCAGCATGGATTGAGCCTCCATCTAAATTGTATGGCTTGGTGGTGGGATCTCTATGGCATTGCCTGTTTGTTGGCCAGATGGGTGTGAGCCAAATACACTGGCTCAATCTGGGGCAGGGCAGCTCCCTGTTATATGGATAGGGAGGGGTCAGGAATGACCCCTGGCTTTTACTGTGCCACAAGACGCTTGGCCCTTGCCATTGAGTTACAAGTTAATATGTTAAATAAAGTGGCCCTTAGTTCATCCAGTCCTTGGTTCTGAAGGGGGGGGGCAAATTATCTTGTGTTTATTTGTATACAAAGTTACCTCATTCCAGTTGTTTGTTCACCTTGTAAGTCCTACACCTGATTCCAACCTAACCATTTTCCTTCAAAGTTCAATACAACAGTTTGTTATTTTTGAACTATCATCAGCCTCTCATGTGCCATTACCCAACCAGGACATAAGAGGGATTTTAGTCTGTCCCCTCAGTTCCCTAGACTGAGTCAGCATTTAACAATATACATTCAAATGACTGGGTGGGACAGCCAGACAGAAAAACAAAGAATAAAAGGAAAAGGGTCTGCTCAGCAAAGAAATAAAGGGAAATCCTGTGAGGGAGGGCAAAATCGTCATAACTGGTGGCAGCATCATGATTCGAAAATAAAACCCACAATTAGTTTGTCCTACCATAAACACAGAATACAATAAGGAAATAACTTGTAAATTCGTGAGGAACTCTGTATCAAGTTAAGGGGAGGAATTACCTCAGAATTCCTGTCAGAAATGGTACCACCACACAGACTCAGAGGGGCTTGAATGGGGATCCTTCTTGATCATCTCATTCCTTTAGCCTTCCTTCCCAGTCAAGTTTCAGTTCTTAACTGTCACTCCAAACTGACACTCTCAACTGAAGAATTCCTTTTGAATCCCCTGTCACTCAAGGTTTTCAGACCAGGTTACAGAATTAACCATTTACTGTCCATTGCACCTTCCCTCCATCCTACAAACAGCTGATTTCCCACCCATCCTCCCTCATTCCCTCACCAATGGAACCTGATGCAAACTCATGGCTTCCATGAGTTCATGCTGGCTGTTTTACAGTGATGCCACAAGGCCCTGATCTGCTGTGGGCTCATGGGAGGGAGTTCTTTCCTGCCCACACTCCTTTTCAAGTGCCAAAACAGCTGTAGGGAGGGCACACACCCCCATGGCTGTTTCGGCACTTGAAAGTTATGGGGGGGGGGAAGCTCCATGCTGCAAGCCCACACCAGATTGGAGCCTAGTGGTGTTTTAAAATCACTGTAAAATGGCCAGGACAAACACATGGCAGCCACGACTTTACCATTGGGTTTGGGGTCTCAGAAGCTACTCCCCCACCCCAAAAACATTTTAGCCCTGAAGCACAGGAACAACCACAGCCCGCCTTGTGCCAGAAAGAGGATTCTCTGGCTGCTTCCATCATCACCTGTACCAGACTGTGAGGGAGGAAGGAGCAGAGTTCTTCCTTCTGTTCTCCTCTGTTTCTATGAGCGTGCACATGATGTCTTTAGGCTCCCCCATTGCCACTGGCCATGGGCAGATCCGTACCTAGCACTCCTAGATCTTAGAACACTCCATCTCAAGGCCTAAACTCAAGTCCAGCAGAAGAACCAAGGCCCTTTAAACCAAAAGTGGAAGATTCCTATAGCCAGGGTTTACTGGGACAACCCTCGGTGAACTGAGGAGACAGCACCAGCAAAGACAGGTCCTGTATTACAATCAGTCGGTCAGAGATCCTCCTGACCTACAACCAGGAAATACAGTGGGAATTCAACCATTAACAAAACAAGATAGAATCTGCCATAAAGCAACAGTAGTACAGCCAATAAACCAACAATCATACGGAATGTAACTGGATAGTGGCTGAGTACTAAGAAGGTACCAAAGACACCTAAAGAAAACAACAGAAGCAGTCGATGAGGATGAAGAGGTGAGCAGTGACTCACAAAAGTTGATATCCTGCCACAAATTTTGTTAGTCTATAAGGTGCTACTGGACTCTTGCTCTTTTCTGCTGCTATAGACAAACATGGCTATCCATCTAGACAGGGGTCATTTGGTAGAAAAAGAGGTGCAGGAGCTCATTAGCATAACTCATTAGGATAACTTATTTGCATATGCCACACCCCCTGACATCATCGGAAGTGTGTCAGAAGGCAACACCCACTGCAACTTATCTGGCTGCTTCTTGCTCCTCATGGCCCGGGGGCTGCTGGGAGCAGGGGGCGGGGCTTGTTGCATGTGCCCACCCCCTGGGCTCTTTACTGCCGGAGCTCCGCTCCTGTGCGCTCCTGAAGGAAATGACCCCTGCATCTAGATGAGGACACAAACTGTGATAAGAGGCACACCAACAACCAGCTGAGAGATCAGCATGAGGGGATACGATGGGAATCTCAGCCACCTGTGGACAGGTATGGAGAAATACTGCC